>NC_064619.1:613083675-613384768 GCF_023898315.1 Schistocerca nitens
TTCTTGAATATAGTTACGTGCACCCAGACCTTCCCAACACTCGCACTCCCAAGGCGAGAGACGTTTACAGACTGCTGCTAAGGTCCATACCTCGGAATGTGATTGAGAGGAAGAGCCCTACGACCCTATGGCCGGCGGTGTGGAGAGCGGTCCAGAAGCCGTTCCTCCCCACGCGGGTACGAGCCGCGTGGTACCAGGTGGTGAACGGGAAGGTTGTAACACGACAACGGCTGCACGCTATTGGGATGACGGATTCCCCCCTTTGCCCACGTTGCCACCTCGTGGATACTGACGAACACCGTTTAACATGTGGATCGGCGTTAGAGGTATGGCTGCTAGTGCAGAAGATCCTCGCCTGCTACCTACGTATCGCGCCTCGCACAATTGAGCCACGGCTCCTCCTTTGTCCAGAGCATACTTATTTCCCACCTGCGAAGACTCACGCTCTCACATGGTTTAAAGGCATGTCCATATACTACCTCTTTCGCGATGATGAGAAGATGGTGCTTGATTACTGGCAATTTCTCCAGGACAGTCATAGCACACTTGAGTGTACACCCCGATACCGACAGCTATTTGCGAACTATTTGCGCAGTGTCTTCGACAGCCCCCCTCACAGTTGGGGAGTACCGGGCAGAAGATGACCGCCGACATGGGGCTCCACACGCCGCGAAATGTTGTAACAATTTGGAACATGGAATCTGTACGCCGAGGGGCCATGCACATGGAATGGCGTGCGGGATTTGGTTACATTTTTCTTTCGTTATTATCTATCTTCACACTATTAGTTTCAATTTCTTTTTCATAGTTTAGAAGGAAATCTTGTTCTGTTGTGCTACGGCTGTAATTTTCTAATTTTGTTTGTTGTAACTGAAAGACGCGTTTTGTCCATGTAATAAAAAAAAGGCGTTGGAAAAAAAGAAAAAAAGGCAGCTAGTTCATGGAAGTAAAAAAAAATAAAAAAAAATAAAAAAGGGGTAGAACACTTGCACGCGAAAGGTAAAAGTCCCGAGTTCGAGTCTCGGTCGGGCACACAGTTTTAACCAAGCGGTTTTGTGTTTATTTTCAATTTACTAGTCGCATAAACCATTTATGGGTGAAAGAAATACAGTAGAAGAAGAATGGGTAGCTTTGAGGGATGAAGTAGTGAAGGCAGCAGAGGATCAAGTAGGTAAAAAGACGAGGGCTAATAGAAATCCTTGGGTAAAAGAAGAAATATTGAATTTAATTGATGAAAGGAGAAAATATAAAAATGCAGTAAATGATGCAGGCAAAAAGGAATACAAACGTCTCAAAAATGAGATCGACAGGAAGTGCAAAATGGCTAAGCAGGGATGGCTAGAGGACAAATGTAAGGATGTAGAGGCTTGTCTCACTAGGGGTAAGATACACTCCTGGAAATGGAAAAAAGAACACATTGACACCGGTGTGTCAGACCCACCATACTTGCTCCAGACACTGCGAGAGGGCTGTACAAGCAATGATCACACGCACGGCACAGCGGACACACCAGGAACCGCGGTGTTGGCCGTCGAATGGCGCTAGCTGCGCAGCATTTGTGCACCGCCGCCGTCAGTGTCAGCCAGTTTGCCGTGGCATACGGAGCTCCATCGCAGTCTTTAACACTGGTAGCATGCCGCGACAGCGTGGACGTGAACCGTATGTGCAGTTGACGGACTTTGAGCGAGGGCGTATAGTGGGCATGCGGGAGGCCGGGTGGACGTACCGCCGAATTGCTCAACACGTGGGGCGTAAGGTCTCCACAGTACACCGATGTTGTCGCCAGTGGTCGGCGGAAGGTGCACGTGCCCGTCGACCTGGGACCGGACCGCAGCGACGCACGGATGCACACCAAGACCGTAGGATCCTACGCAGTGCCGTAGGGGACCGCACCGCCACTTCCCAGCAAATTAGGGACGCTGTTGCTCCTGGGGTATCGGCGAGGACCATTCGCAACCGTCTCCATGAAGCTGGGCTACGGTCCCGCACACCGTTAGGCCGTCTTCCGCTCACGCCCCAACATCGTGCAGCCCGCCTCCAGTGGTGTCGCGACAGGCGTGAATGGAGGGACGAATGGAGACGTGTCGTCTTCAGCGATGAGAGTCGCTTCTGCCTTGGTGCCAATGATGGTCGTATGCGTGTTTGGCGCCGTGCAGGTGAGCGTCACAATCAGAACTGCATACGACCGAGGCACACAGGGCCAACACCCGGCATCATGGTGTGGGGAGCGATCTCCTACACTGGCCGTACACCACTGGTGATCGTCGAGGGGACACTGAATAGTGCACGGTACATCCAAACCGTCATCGAACCCATCGTTCTACCATTCCTAGACCGGCAAGGGAACTTGCTGTTCCAACAGGACAATGCACGTCCGCATGTATCCCGTGCCACCCAACGTGTTCTAGAAGGTGTAAGTCAACTACCCTGGCCAGCAAGATCTCCGGATCTGTCCCCCATTGAGCATGTTTGGGACTGGATGAAGCGTCGTCTCACGCGGTCTGCACGTCCAGCACGAACGCTGGTACAACTGAGGCGACAGGTGGAAATGGCATGGCAAGCCGTTCCACAGGACTACATCCAGCATCTCTACGATCGTCTCCATGGGAGAATAGCAGCCTGCATTGCTGCGAAAGGTGGATATACACTGTACTAGTGCCGACATTGTGCATGTTCTGTTGCCTGTGTCTATGTGCCTGTGGTTCTGTCAGTGTGATCATGTGATGTATCTGACCCCAGGAATGTGTCAATAAAGTTTCCCCTTCCTGGGACAATGAATACACGGTGTTCTTATTTCAATTTCCAGGAGTGTAGATACTGCCTACAGGAAAATTAAAGAGACCTTTGGAGAGAAGAGAACCACTTGTATGAATATCAAGAGCTCAGATGGCAACCCAGTTCTAAGCAAAGAAGGGAAGGCAGAAAGGTGGAAGGAGTATATAGAGGGTTTATACAAGGGCGATGTACTTGAGGACAGTATTATGGAAGTGGAAGAGGATGTAGATGAAGATGAAATGGGAGATAAGATACTGCGTGAAGAGTTTGACAGAGCACTGAAAGACCTGAGTCGAAACAAGGCCCCGGGAGTAGACAACATTCCATTAGAACTACTGATGGCCTTGGGAGAGCCAGTCCTGACAAAACTCTACCATCTGGTGAGCAAGATGTATGAGACAGGCGAAATACCCACAGACTTCAAGAAGAATATAATAATTCCAATACCAAAGAAAGCAGGTGTTGACAGATGTGAAAATTACCGAACTATCAGTTTAATAAGTCACAGCTGCAAAATACTAACGCGAATTCTTTACAGACGTATGGAAAAACTGGTAGAAGCGTACCTCGGGGAAGATCAGTTTGGATTCCGTAGAAATACTGGAACACGTGAGGCAATACTAACCTTACGACTTATCTTAAAAGAAAGATTAAGAAAAGACAAACCTACTTTTCTAGCATTTGTAGACTTAGAGAAAGCTTTTGACAATGTTAACTGGAATACTGTCAAATTCTGAAGGTAGCAGGTATAAAATACAGGGAGCGAAAGGCTATTTACAATTTGTACAGAAATCAGATGGCAGTTATAAGAGTCGAGGGGCATGAAAGGGAAGCAGTGGTTGGGAAAGGAGTGAGACAGGATTGTAGCCTCTCCCCGATGTTATTCAATCTGTATATTGAGCAAGCAGTAAAGGAAACAAAAGAAAAATTCGGAGTAGGTATTAAAATTCATGGAGAAGAAGAAAAAACTTTGAGGTTCGCCGATGACATTGTAATTCTGTCAGAGACAGCAAAGGACTTGGAAGAGCAGTTGAACGGAATGGACAGTGTCTTGAAAGGAGGATATAAGATGAACATCAACAAAAGCAAAACGAGGATAATGGAATGTGGTGCTGAGGGGATTAGATTAGGAAATGAGACACTTAAAGTAGTAAAGGAGTTTTGCTGTTTAGGGAGTAAAATAACTGATGATGGTCGAAGTAGAGAGGATATAAAATGTAGACTGGCAATGGCAAGGAAATCGTTTCTGAAGAAGAGAAATTTGTTAACATCGAGTATAGATTTAAGTGTCAGGAAGTCGTTTCTGAAAGTATTTGTATGGAGTGTAGCCATGTATGGAAGTGAAACATGGACGATAACTAGTTTGGACAAGAAGAGAATAGAAGCTTTCGAAATGTGGTGCTACAGAAGAATGCTAAAGATAAGGTGGGTAGATCACGTAACTAATGAGGAGGTATTGAGTAGGATTGGGGAGAAGAGAAGTTTGTGGCACAACTTGACTAGAAGGAGGGATCGGTTGGTAGGACATGTTTTGAGGCATCAAGGGATCACAAATTTAGCATTGGAGGGCAGCGTGGAGGGTAAAAATCGTAGAGGGAGACCAAGAGATGCATACACTAAGCAGATTCAGAAGGATGTAGGTTGCAGTAGGTACTGGGAGATGAAAAAGCTTGCACAGGATAGAGTAGCATGGAGAGCTGCATCAAACCAGTCTCTGAACTGAAGATCACAACAACAACAACAAGTCGCATAAACCATTTTTTACAGTAAAACTTTATTTTTAACTTTTGTTTCTCACGAAAAAAATAGAGGGGAAAACATACAATACGTTCATATGTTATGCGTAATGAAGAACTAGAGAACATACAATTACGATCAAGTCGACACCCTACAGACGAAAAACAATGAAAATTGGCCACCGCAGAAAATAAGAAGAAACAAGCAGCAGAAAAACAACGACCATATAGGAGAGTAAGGAAAGCAATGCCAGTCACCTTCACTTTATTCTTGTCCTTGTCCTAGAAGTGATTTCCGTACTTGTCAGTGGCCTACTAAATAGTAGTGTGTGAGCGCCGAACCCGTCTAAAACGACGCATTCCGTGAGTCGTTCAAAGCAGCTGCCTGTGCAGCAACCCGATCCAGACTGTGAGCGAGTGCAGATATTGCACGCTATTTCTAGTGGAGTAGTGAAGATGCTGGGTCATGTGGTTACGGTTGCATTACCTTGGCTATTCTTTGCCGTGGTTCTATTGGAAGCATCGGTTGTTTGGACAGTTTTGATGGACGTCAACAGCTTTTCAGTGTGAGAAGAGTCACTGTCTGAGAGATTTGCATTGATTTACAGTTAGCATCAATAACAAAAAAACAGAAGGTAAGAACGCCCTCACGACGAAACTAATAAAATAGCCAAAATGGTATCTGCACGCTTCCAGCTTGTGGGTTGATGCACTCAGAATCACAAGTCAGTCAGGCTTGTTTTGGACACATCTGCTCAAAGAATATTCTATTTCGCAAGTACATTGGACCGAATACTGATATTACACAGTCACATTGCAATCACCTCCTCATACCCGGAAAGACACTGCTGCAGGGTGAAAGGGGGAGGGGGGGGGCGGGAATCCAAGAAGGAACTACCCAAAAAATTAGCATAGTACTGAAGGTGTCTTGGATTCTACATGAGAAAGGTAAAGGGATCTTGTAAAAACATACGAAAATCAAGAACGCTTTTATCTCCTTCATGAAACAAGTCTGATGTCGATAGGCCTTTTACCCAATTCACTATGTTGGCCTATGTATGTTGGAAATAGGTCTCATGCACGAACAGAGGCGACTTCAGTGCAGCCTTACATAGAAGAAAGGAAACCATTTCCCAAATCAGTTGCAAAGCCTCTGTAGAGGATCCGCACGTCAGTCAATGTTCATCCATGTCAAGTGCGTGACACTGGGGCAATCTGTCATGTTAATGGCATGTAGACGAAGCTTTGCACGTATTTACCATTAACAAACTAGATAGCATGTCAGGAGTGCGTCCGTGTCGAGGAGGACGTGATGCACAGAACGCCAGACCACAGACCATTCGAGCATAGGATACTGACTGTCCACCACATCCCTGGCATGATCTCTCATCATGAGGAAAAAAACACCACTTGACGTCGGGTTCCGGGTACAAGGCAAGTCGGTATGGAAGTAACTGCATTCGATGAGGAAGGTCATGACATGTGAGAGGAACATAGAAACATGCGCTGCTGCAATGTGTGCCACTCAGGATGGAGGAGCCAGTTCATCAAGCAGGGCTCCCGTTAATCCAGTTCAGTGGGGAGTCAATGGTTTAACGTACTTGCATAAAGGGCAGCCGCCCTTGCATGGACGTTGACAAGACCGATGACACAGTCTCGTGGAGGAAGAGTCAGCGTGTTGTAACAGACTTCAATAATAAGGCAAAGACTTACAGAGTAGCATGATGGGGTAGTCGCAGTGCCAGATCCACCCACTGTATTATGACTAATGTTCACAGGAGGTTGTCACGGATTGTGCGGATCACTTGAAGGCGTTCATAGTTAAGCGAGGCCGTTTGCTGTACACCATCCCTGAAGGTGGTTCTCAAACAGTTGGGCTTGTCCTGTTACGTCGCCGGCCGCTATGACAGAGCCGTTATAAGCTCTTCAGTCCGGAACCGCGCTGCTGTTGCGGTCGCCGGTTCGAATCCTGTCTCGAGCATGAATGTGTTTGATGTCCTTAGGTTAGTTAGGTTTAAGTAGTTCTGGGGGACTGATGACCTCAGAAGTTAAGTCCCATAGTGCTTAGAGCCATTTGAACCATTTGAACCTGTTACGTCAGTGGTGAAACACTCTCTTCTGCAAGACCTCTGCCAACGATCGTAGCACCAGACTTCATCAGATTCACATGGCTTCCTTCAGCAGTTCCATATTGATGATCCATTTCAGCGCCTCTCGCGCTTCACCTCCTAATCGAACCAAGAACTCCAGGTCATCATGTAGACATATCAGATGAGAATATACCCCCTCGTTGTGATCCCAGTCAGCCGGCTCCGCGCAACAGTGGCTCAAGGGTGGTGGCGTGGAGAAGCATCGACAGCGGACATCTGTGACTGAACGACCCCACGAAAGCAACGGGGCCCGCTGCACGGCCATTGACCAACACCGGTAAAGTGGCACCTGAGTGATGCGTACAAACGTCCAGGGAAGCTCATTTGTCGCAGCACTGGCTCTAGAAAGTCATGACTCATTCTATCAAGGCGTGGTCGACGTCTACCATCACTAAGGCACCGTGAGTGTGGCAGGTCGATGCCAGGGCTATGATATCGTGACAATCGCTAAGCGCCGCCTGATTGTTACTGCCACCATCGAAGCACGTTTGATTCTCAGACGTGACGTAAGGGAAGACGCGCTGAAGGCGAGCGGCAAGAATGCGTGTATAAATTTTGAAATCACCACTTCACAGGGTCATCAGCCGATAATGTCCAACTCCCTGACCCCCAGGCAGCTTGCGGACCAGGGTGAGCAGACTTACGACGAATTACGGCCGGAAGAGAAACTCAGGGTCCGTCAGTTCTTGATACATCTCAGTCTAGCGGTTCATGAAACCATGATGTCGAGGTTTTTTTATTTTCAGTTCATTTATTGCATATTTAAGACCTCTGCCTGATATTTCAAAATGCAGGTCGTACATTATACGGTTTTATATATAGTTGTACATTGTTCCACATTAATAGTAAAAATTGTTTTGAGCAATAAAACAAGGGTAATAACAATGAGTTAGGAAGAAAAAAGCGTAGTTGTTCGAAACAGAAAGTTAAAATAATGAATGGTAGGAATTTCAGGTGGGTGGGCCTCGTCAGAAACATCGAGTCTGTCTGAAGTAGCGTACAAAATTGTCTTCTAATATCACCAAATGAAATATACTCGTATCATGAGTGGCTGTGCATGTGTTTGTTTCTACTGTCTGACAACTAGTACTACCATTAAATTCTTTTAGTGCTTATATAGTGCATACCCACTGTACTACTTGTGTTACTATAACTAGATGCGGTGCTACATGTTTAAGTGTGTTGTTTTTTTTATATGTTCGTGTGCTTGGTGCTGTTTCCCTTGACCACTACCTTAGATGGGAGTGTTCAAATGGTTCAATTGGATCTGAGCACTATGGGACTTAACATCTGCGGTCATTAGTCCCCTAGAACTTAGAACTACTTAAACCTAACTAACCTCAGGACATCACACACATCCATGCCCGAGGCAAGATTCGAACCTGCGACCGTAGCGGTGGCGCGGTTCCAGACTGAAGTGCCTAGAATCGCTCGGCGATGGGAGGGGAGCGTCGGAACTTAGAGATACGCATCCCCCTATTCCTTAGATGTAATGATAGTCTCGTTGCCTATATTAGTAATTTTCCTTTATATTATTTACGTTTATTTTGTTATTATTTTACATTAACACATTTGAAATGCAGTTTTGATACATTAACCACTCATGTGGCATATCTATTTTTCTTGCAACTATCTTATATATCTATTTCAGGTGTCATGTGACTCCATGTATCTCAGTGTCTGTGGCTATGGCTGCGTTTGTCCCCCACCCTTGTCCCCCTCCCTCCTCCAGAAACCCTGTTGTGTTTGTTGTGTGTCTCTTCGAGATCTGACGTATGGATTTTCTTGTTCTTGAAACATTATCGGCGATGTTGCGTAGAGCATACTATTTGTCTGGGTCGCGTAACTTTCTTTGATGTCATTATATTCTGTTACATGTCTTATCTGTGACAAAGTGTTGCAAGGTACTGCCACGTGTTACGGAGATCCTTATGCGCCGCATGTGCACGTAGCGCTCTGCCCTAAGGCCTTTGCGATTCAATGTAAAGGATGAGCCAGACAATAAGGGATTTTACTTTATTATATGAGCACCCAAACGGTAACTTCATTTTTCCATTGCGGCCAAGCCACGGCCGGCAGTGTTAGCTGCCTGTAAATTCTTTCGTCCCACGGTCTAGTAACAGGAAGTCAGCACCGAGGAAGGGCACCTTGTTCACGCGCCTCTCTCGTGTGCTGACGAGGTAACGCCGTCCCAGGCGTCGCTTAGCAGGCAACGCTCTGGAAAGTTCCATGCCGCCCGCACGGTTTGCTCGGTCCTGACCAATCAGGGTGGAGGAAGCCGCGTGGTGCGTCGAATATACCCGGCCGCCCGTCGCCGGGCCCGCTCTCTTGTATTCTTGCCCACCCGCGAGTCGGATGCGCGTCCTGTAGCATTGAACATCTCCCGCTTCTCCCGGTGCTGCGGCACTGTGGACTTAGTTTTGGCAGACAACCATTTTCGGTAGCTTCGCGAACAATGTTCGCCAAATTGTAAGCTCTGGCTCACCCTCACCTCCCTAGGCCTATGTAGCCCCTTTCATCATGCTTTAGCCAATAAATGGCCATTCTCTAAAATTTACACTATTATTCCATAACGCCCACCGCCTGCCCATACCCGCCATCCTGTACATCAAATATACTGGGTACGGGCCGTGGCCGGCGAGGAAGTGAACCATGTGCGTCTTGGATGCGCATGCTTCACCTGCAGCCGTTCGCGTATGTTGCGGAATAAAGAAAAACACGTCTGCCTTTGTTGGTCGTCTCCCACTCCCGTTGCCACGTGTCTACGCGCCAGCTGTTTAAGTGAAGTATGTGTACGATGTTTTACCCGGTTATTTCTAGAACATTTTCGTGTCTGCCCCTCTGTACCCAGAATGCCGCTGCTCTGTGGCGGATACTGATGTCAATGGGGCAGGTTCCCAGAACAACACACAAGGTTTCTACTGATGTGCCAAAATCACTCGACTTTCTGAGTAGTAAGCCCCTTTGTCCTCGCCTTGGTCCTTTCTATAAGTCACAGATGGCGCGCCCATGCACTTGCTGCGAAGTATACTATGGTTTCTAAAAAAGATATGTGGTAAGTTCGTACCCTCTTCACAGGTAGTCTGTATTGTGTGGTGTTTAGCCTTTTAAGTTTGTGCGTCAAATGGTTCAAATGGCTCTGAGCACTATGGGACTTAACTTCTAAGGTCATCAGTCCCCTAAAACGTAGAACTACTTAAACCTAGCTAACCTAAGGACATCACACACACCCATGCCCGAGGCAGGATTCGAACCTGCGACCGTTTGTGCGTCAGTCATTTTGTCAGTTGGCAGTCTGGTATACACATTGAAAGTAGGTCGTTCGCCAATATGCATTCCTAAATATACTGTCACTAGTTACTTCTTTATGTTAATGTTATCTGCTTTAACGACAGGGTGCCGTTTTAGTGTCCCTTTGAATAATAGATGTACTGTTTTGTTTGAAGCCATTTTCAGTTTTTTTCTGGCTACACCTATCACTTATATTTAAGAGAAGTTGTGTAGTTTTGTTTTCTAAGTTTACCCGTGAGTCATCTATAGAAGTGAGTACCCCGTTTATTTTGCCATCTGAACCGAAATTGTTTAGGAGCGGGTCGATACCAATGTCCCAAAATATTGATCCTTGCGGCCATCCTTTCGCTATTTTCTTGACTTCTTTCTGTTTTCTGCAACTTACTCTGCTGTCCTATTTTTGCAATAATCTAATAAGCGGTTATAAGGGGGAGTTGGCACTTCCATCTCCGTCACCCAAGCGAAAACCGCAGACTACCAAAGGTAGTTAAAAGCACCAACGATGTCGATTAAATTTCAACTGCGTATTTATTAATTAACTTTTTATACTTGGGATTTAGTCATGTAGAACTTTATAAAAGACATCATATTTACCCCAGTGACTGTAACACTTTCTTTATTTCATGATTGCAAGTTCGGCCTTAGGCCATTATCAAGTGAAGCTGAAAAATACAGAATGTTTTTAGATTATTTAACAAAATTTTTGTGTATCTTGATATCCGCCCGATTATACAGAATGAAAAATGCAATTTGCGTAAGCATGTACTTACATGTCAACCTAAAATGAGCTGACACATTTACATGTCGTTGTCATTACTATTAAACACATTGGTGACGCTGTTACATAGTGCGAGCACACATATCCATATGTCATAAAACAACATACTCTGTAGACACTCATGTTCGTTAGCCCATCACTAATCACATTTATTGGTCGTCGTGTGCATTATTTCTAATGTCCGGTTGACTGCGACAGCGTCGTCAATTGATCTTTCTGCCCTAAGACCGTATTGGTGTGGTCTTAGGCCAAAGAACTGCCTCTGTGATTGTCGTCGATCACAAAGGATCCGTTCCTGTGCCCTGGCCAACGTGTATAGCAAGCTAACTGACCTTTACGTTTTGGGGTCATTTGGATCCCTGTCCTCTGGTTTCTCAATAATCATCACGTTGGCTGTCCTTCTTGCAGCGTTTTGGAAGAAGGGATAGGTCCCCTAGCAGTTTGGACACTTCTGCACTGCTATGAAATCCTTGATGCTTAGCGCCTCAAACTGTACATGGGCTCTCTCACTTTGTAGCAGCAGAAAACGAAACATGGAGGTGACTTCCAGAATACTGTTAACAGTGCGTTTTCCTCTCGGTCCTGTTTTCAATATCACACTTACTTGTTCCTCGTTGAGTTCGTCCTTGGTGATATGGTGGGTCAGTCGGTGTGGTAGGTACTAGGTATACAGCCCACAATTGGCCTAATTTCCGAAGCCATTGTTGGCAGTACGTCTAGTACTGAGGCTCTTGTTGGCAGAATACCTAGTACCTACCAGCTATTGAAGGGAAGGTTGACACACCGGCAGATGTGACTCCAACATCGAGCGCAAGTGATGAAGGTGCGGCCTATCCAGCCAAGGTTCGAAACAGCCTTGAATTCCTGAAAGGACTGATTACAGGTGGGAAACAAGCAGGGAACGAGGTAGAGGCAACCCTACGAAGGCACAATGCGGTCGCTTCGGTGGAGATGGCACCACAGAAAACAACGCCTCACCAGTCAAAGCACCAATGTTAGGCACGAAAAGGAAAGCGTCTAAAATAGGCAGAAAGGCAACAGCCGATGTGCAACTAACGATGACATCCAGCTACCAAAAAGGAAGCATACTGCCAAGGCTGCAAGGCTGACTTTGGACCGACCCCTCCCAATCGCAAACAGGTCTGTATCGTTCACACGCGCTCCGCAAAGTGCGAGCGAGGATCTGCCAAGTAAAACGGAGGAGGCTGCGCCACCACCAATTGTGGTAGATGGACCAAAGACTATAAAAGTCTGCAGCTCTTCATGAAAGCGACGCCCGTGCCCCAGTTGCATTAAAAACAGCAGGAACTGGAACGTATAATGCGTAAACAAAAACGAAATCCTCAAGATACGCATTGAGGACCTGCACTTGTATACATACTCTCCTCAAAGTGGTATTCCACTGCCTACTTGAAGGAGGAGAAATACGGTATGGGATCAGAGACAGCTCCCGCATGAAAACACTGCGAAGAAACAGGCAAACGCCGCTGTTTTTTTTACAAATCTTGGTTGATAATATAGCTAACAGGAAGACCTTCCAATTGACAGCAGTCGCGAACGTAACGAACGACCAGGTTGAGAAATACCCCCGGAAAAATCGTAGGGGACAGTGCTTCTAATGCCAAGGGCTTAATCAAGTGGCGAAGTACTGCACAATACTGCCCCTTCCGTGTTAAATGTGCGAGGCAGAACAAAAGCAAGCAATGTCCAACTCCGAAGACTGACACATCAAAGTGCTACAATTGTGAAAGGGCTCATGTTGCTAGTTACTGTTGAACCGTGACTTATTTTCAAAGAATATTCTTAAGAATTTATTTTATTTACTAGCGATTCATCAAGAACATTAACACATTTAATCACACTATGTAAGCATGGAAGTAGTTGCCAGCGAGTAACTGATCAAATCATAACCAAATTCCTTTTAACAAATGGGAATTTTATTCACTTTAATAGTGCCTAAAAGCTTTTTTTAAAAAGAAACATGTTTAAACTATAATCAGAAAGCACCCTCTAAATATCAAAGTTACAATTCATTCAGAGGCAGAAAGAAAAATGTTTTGACTGTATGAGCTTTCGGGCAGAGAACCTTGCCGCTCCCTTTTGACACGACCATAGTTAGGACTGCTCACAACAGCCTCTGAAAGACTACACTGGTGCAAAGCTGCAACACACCAGATGACTTTAGACTAAGAGTTTTAACAATTTACACAAGCACACAAACTATGCATCCCCCGTAGGATGGCTGGAAATGGTACAAAACACTAACAACTAAAATATTAACCTTGCCACCGAAGGTGCAACTGGATTTTAACTTCTAAGAAAAGTCTTACGGTGAAAGGGAGGCAACTTTATATACTAAAATGATCATTTAAAGAAAAGCCCATGAAATGCAATCTTATATAAAATTCTACAATGTTGGCCAAACAATAGTTAAGATGCTCTACACAGATGCTCTACACAGATACTGCCTCTCAAGATCATAGGCAATAATATCAAACTTCCTGGCAGATTAAAACTGTGTGCCGGACTGAGACTCGAACTCGGGACCTTTGTCTTTCGCGGCCAAGTGCTCTACCAACTGAGCTACGCAAGCACGACTCACGCCCCGTCCTCACAGCTTTACTTCCGCCAGTACCTCTTCTCCTACTTTCCAAACTTAACAGAAGCTCTCCTGCATTCCAAAAATATCAAAGTTTCCAAAGAACAAAACGTATTTCAGGTATTAGGCCGTTACACTCCAAGCAAAAAATTCGTTAACACACCGAATCCGACAAACATGACAGAGGCAGCTACTAACGTACGGTAGATTGATAGGGAGATTACCGAACAACCCGAACCGCAGATTGCTCTAACCCGCCCCTACTCCACAATGGAAAAACGGATCACCCAATGTATAAACAACCACCTTCCCGCGGGTGGGCAAACGGAGAAGAATGGTGGGTCGACCCCAAAGCAAAACGGCTGGTGACCTCATCAAGAAAACAAGTACAATTTAACAAGAGTAAATCAAACAAGATATCACCAATCACTTCTAATAAACTGCGATTTCTCGAGAAGACCTAGCGCAGCACCCCCAAATCGCTCTCCCGAACCGTCAACTGCCAGCCGCTTCAACGGACGCAGGAAGGCGCGCCGATCTCCCGCCTCACGGCGTCGCAGCTCGCACCGGCCAGACCGATGTCGTGGGTTGACTCCTGTCGCTCTCTTGTCGACCGCGAAGTCACTACCCCTCGCTATACGCCGCGGCCCACTGGACTCTCGTGGCGACCTCACATGCGCCGACGCTCAAGACGGACAAGTCATCTGGTGTCTCAGTGCGCGACCGACCAACCGATCGATCCAACCGTCAATGACTATTACCTGAGCAAACTCGAGCAGACGGCGACCTAAAGCGCAGACTCAGATGCAGGAACTAAGCCCCGACCGGGCGACCACTCGCTGAGTTCTCTTCCTGGCGGAGTGGAAATACTCTCATTTTGCCGGCTTTAAAGGTTGATCCGAACAACAGACATACTAGCACTCCGAACGACAGACAGACACTAACTGCCTAACAGATGCGGACGAGAGACAGACTAGCAAGCTGGGGACGAGAGACTCACCCAGACTGACCGACTGGCGAGCTCGTAGCACCCCTTAAATGCACGTGAACAGGCAACGTTTCCCCTTTTCCACCAGAGGGAGACACCAAAGCTGTGATTGTCACAGCGGCGCCACCGCCAGAAACGGAGGTCGACTGCTTCACACTACGCGCTGCGCCGCTCTCTCCAAAACAGCAATTTTTACCACGGCTCAACTGGGGGTGCTCAGCGTTCAAAATAGCCAGTTCCAAGCAGCGGGCAAACAACGTTCCTGCAAGGAAGGTACAAGCTGGCGTTAGCTACAGCAGCGTCCCAAAAAGAAACAGGCGCACCCCGATGACAAAACGGGGACAGATAGGTGCTAGAATGCTCACTCCGAATCAGTACGCGCATTCTGCTGATGATGGCGCCACTGAGCAGGCTGCTAAATCGGCGGCAGGCGCATGTGGGAGCGGAGAGCATACTCACCGCAAATACAGTTGAAGAAAAATAGGAGAACATCACAAATGAGTTCCATTCCCTGATGTCAGCGATCAAGGAAATGATTAAAACTCTCCCCTAGCTATTAGCTGTTGCAGTGACGTCAGTCACTGCGTCCCACCTCCAGCAAAGCAAACCAAGCCATGAACAACGGATTAGCTGTTTGCGTGTGTAACGCGAATGGGATACGAACACAGGCAGCTCCTGTGGGACGAGGCAGTAGACATCTGCTTATTCACAAAAACTCTCCTAAAGCCTAGTGTGTTCGTACGAGCGAAAAAACTACGTCTGCCACTGATCCGATGGGTTAAATGTGGTGGGAGGAGCCACAGTCTAGATTAAGACGACGATAAAGCGCCATGTGGAGCAGCTGCCGCAACTGCGTTTACTAGAGGCCACTACTGTTGCATTTACGACATCTATAGGGAAAATTATATTCTTAGTAGCCTACGGGCCTCCACAGGGGTGCCTGCCGGGTGGCCGAGCGGTTCTAGGCGCTACAGTCTGGATTTGCGGGACCGCTACGGTGCAGGTTTGAATCCTGCCTCGGTCATGGATGTGTGTGATGTCCTTGGGTTAGTTAGGTTTAACAAGTTTTACGTTCTAGGGGACTGATGACCTTAGAAGTTAAGTCCCATAGTGCTCAGAGCCATTTGAACCTCCACAGGGTCTACCGGACCAAACGTACGTCGAGGCGCTGATGTCCATCTGTGGCAAACTCTTTTCGTGGGGGACTTCAATGCCAAATATTCCGAATGGAACTCCAGAGTGACGAACAACTGTGGAAGCCGACTGCTGTGTGTCGTTGGAAGGCACAGTGGCCTTGTACTGGGAGCCTAGGACGCCACAGTACACCCTACGAATGGAGGAAAAACGGACGTCCTAGACATCGCACTCCTAAGGGGAGTGGGAAATCTCATCACACCAACCATGCAAGTTGCGCTGTCGTCTGACCACATCCGAGTACTTGTCCGTCCAGAAGTGCTAGGCGAACAAACGGCAAACCGCGGACGGCCATTGGGGAAAGTAAGTGGGAACAGTTTAGGGCCGGCCGGAGTGGCCGAGCGGTTCTAGGCGCTCCAGTCTGGAACCGCGCGACCGCTACGGTCGCAGGTTCGAATCCTGCCTCGGGCATGGATGTGTGTGATGTCCTTAGGTTAGTTAGGTTTAAGTAGTTCTAAGTTCTAGGGGACTTATGACCTCAGAAGTTGAGTCCCATAGTGCTCAGAGCCATTTGAACTATTTGAACCAACAGTTTAGGGAGAACATGCGAGGGTCACCCGATACAACCCCTGACGTCGAAATCGCGGCCGTAGACGAAAGGATCAAGAGGTTCATTGAGATGGCTCTAAAAGCTGAGGATTCTGCCTTGCCCAGAGGTCGTCAAAGTGCAAGGGGCAAACTCGCGACAGCTCCCCATAGAAATAACAAAAGCAACTGCGCATGGAAACCGAGTGTTATGGAAACGACAGCTGACGAGATATCCAGCCACCAAGCGCTATTCAAACTGGCCCAGGAGAGACCTTAAAGTAGCGGTGGAACATCACCGCAACGGGGAATTGGTGGGGAAAGAAGCCTCCCTCCGATGGTACTGCCTGGAACGACAAAGCACTTTCTGACGAAATACCGGCGAATCCTCCCTCTACAGGTCGTCCATGAGGTTGTCTGCGAACCTGACACCAAGGCCAGTGTGGTGTCCCCGCCACTTGCTAGGTGGTAGCCTTTAAATCGGCCGCGGTCCGGTAGTATACGGCGGACCCGCGTGTCGCCACTATCAGTGATTGCAGACCGAGCGCCGCCACACGGCAGGTCTAGAGAGACGTCATAGCACTCGCCCCAGTTGTACAGCCGACTTTGCTAGCGATGGTTCACTGACAAATTACGCTCTCATTTGCCGAGACGATAGTTAGCATAGCCTTCAGCTACGCCATTTGCTACGACCTAGCAAGGCGCCATTATCATTTGCTATTTATCTTGTGATGCACGTACCGTCAGACCGATGTCCACCAATTATGGATTAAAGTTAAGTATTCCAGAAGCTACGTACCTTTTTTGCTAGTATAATTACTTTCCCTGTTCCAGACCTCACGCCAGCCTGCGTGAGCTTAAACGCGTGCCTTTCGGCTACCTCCTAGTGGCTTGGCTGTCTTGCCAAGTCACAACAGCCAGTGCCCTGGCAGACGTCTTTGCGGACAGCTGCGTTCCTGTCGACGACATCATCAACGAGGAACACGTACGTCTAAGTGCAACGAAGGCTGACAGCCTTTGTCAGTGCCCAGTATGAAGACGAAATAGAAACGATGAGGAGGTGGAGGCTCAGATCAGTCTCCCAAATCCAAAGAAGGCCGGTGGAAAAGACCAACTTGAGAACATAATGCCCTTCATCCCATCACAAATACTTCTAATAAGATTCCGCAGACAGGCCAACTTCCCTGGTTGCCATACAGAAACAGGGAAAAGACCACAGGATCCCACAAAATTATAGGCCCATCAGTCTCCTCCCAGCCAAATCCAAAGCCTTCGAGAGGTTGTATATAGAGAGATTCTGCAGCGTATAGAAGCAGGAGGCCTAATACCGCATGAGCAGTTTGGCTTCCGGCGTGGACACAGCACTCAACATCAGCTCCTTCTCGTCGTGGAGGAGGAGACGTGTACCTTGGAGCCTCGTGAGTACTCATAGGCAGTGCTTCTAGATGTCTCCGAGGCCGTTGACTGGGTGTGACATGAGGGCCTCCTCTACAAATTATTCGTATTGGAGGCACCGACGCCGCACATCAGGCTCATCGCGTCATACCTCAGGGATAGGACCCTTCATGTTCTCTCCAGGAATGGCACATCAATGGTCAGACAAATACTATTCGACATTTTATGACGTACGCAGCCCCTGTCTGGGGATACGCTCCGCCCACACGCCTGCACCGTCTGCAGATGATACAAAACACTCAAAATCATAAGCAATGCTCAACGATATACAGGCATCGCGTATCTTCACCGGGAATACCGACTTGAAACTCCCACGGAGGTAATCCACAAACTCACCACAAGACTACACAGAAACTCCAGACATTCGCAGAACCCGCTCACTCTGATTTTGGGGAACTACGCCACAACCACAGATGGAAACATAAAAGACCAAAAGACATACTTGCAAGGATCTAACATCTATGGCCAAGTACACGCAAACTCAACGGTACAGGTGAGCCCCTGTTAATCAGCCATTATTACTGGATATCCAGTTGGAACACACTTGCCGAATAACTGGCATCACGCAGGGAAGCCATATCGTACACTACATACAGACAAGCTACACACACTCCCCACACAGTGAGATGATCTATGGCCCATCTCCCACTAATATATAACGATCCTGATGGTTCCAGGAATGCAGCGGCTGCAGCAAACCGGAATACATCGCCATCGCCTGCCACGGTAATGATGCATGATACCCACACTAACAACCCCAACCTTGCGTGAACTATCGCAGCTAGTAAGCCACTACTGCTCTTACTACCCATCCCACTGTCGCAGAGGTATTTTCCCGCGGCACCAGCCTTGGCACCTTTTTCCCCCTGCTCTTCTAATCGCTACCCTCACTCGCGTTTCGTCCACTATCTATCATCTGACGGACCGTATTAATGCGTAGTGTTACCCAGACGCACGGATAACATCAGAGCCCAGCATCCTGTGATGCACCTATTAGATAACTAACATGTTGACGGAGGTGACAGTAGAACTTTTGGTTTGGTCACCACGTTGGTGCGGGCGTGGAGGGGACCCATCTCTTTTTAAAAGCGGGAGGGCCGCAAGGATCCGTCATTGCCCCGCTGCTGTATTCTCTCTACACTTCCGACACTCCGAAAGTGGACAAGATTGCACTAGCCCCGTCTGCAGACGATACGGCCCTGTATGAGTGTTGCGATGACCTCACAGTTTTCCTAGTCTCCAAACAAATCAGGTACTCCCTGAAAGTAAGAACGGAACCTAAACCTAACACTGTGATACATTGGTTAGGAAATCAATTTAAAATCCCAGCGGTCTTATAACGCTTATCATGGCTGCAAAATGTCGCAAGCTTCTTTCATTTTCACAGCTTTGAATTGCAAGGGCTGTTGAAGACAACAGGGTGAGGTATCGCCTAATGCAGGGTCAAAGAAATTTGTAAACGTGAGAAATTTCTTTGGATTATACACACTGGTACTTTTGGATATAAAAGTATTGTATAATATGCAGAGCCAAAGAAACTGGTACAACTGTCTAATATCGTGTAGGGCCCCCGCGAGCAAGCAGAAGTGCAGCAACACGACGTGGCGTGGACTAGACTAACATCTGAACTAGTACTGGAGGCAACTGACACCATGAGTCCTGCACGGCTGTCCATAAATCCGTAAGAGTAAAAGCGGGTGGAGATCTCTTTTGAACATTACGTTGCAAGGCATTCCAGATATGCTTAATAATGTTTATGTCAGGGGAGTCTGGTGGCTAGCGTAAGTATTTAAACTCAGAAGAGGGTTCCTGGAGCCACTCAGTAGTAATTCTGGACGTGTGGGGTCTCGCATTGTCCTGTCGGAATTGGCTGTGTCAGTCAGAATAGTACTATATTGATTATTCCTTGTTACTGTAGTGTTATCTTGAAGCTGTAAGAAAGGAGGACAGGCGTCCCAAGGCGCGGAAGCAGAGACGATGCTGAGGGCAGACGAAACTAGGAGAGATATTGTTACATGAAGTAATCCGTAAGGGGAAAGCCTTGCGAAAATGCAGAGGCCCCCAGGCGCGGTCCCAGGGCGTTATTTACTCTTCAGGGAATTAACATGTAACTTCATATGTCGTCTAGACGCTGTAGTAGGTTGTCACCGTAGAACTTTGTAACCAACAGGCACGTACTAGGGTATAAAGCCAGCTTGATACCAGCCCTGAGAACAGCAACGTCACTAGACTCACAAGGGTTAGAAAGAGAGCGAAAACGCCAGAAACTGTTGACCTAGCAGTCCCGACTCTGGGGAGCCCGCGGGGCGGGGATAAATGACGTATAACAATAATGTTTCAAGCCTTATTTGGCAGAGCTGTTACATTTAGCTTTCAGCTGAACAATGTTGGTACCAAATACGGACTTAGTGCAACTGCATTAACATCCCCGCCTTAGGAGAAGTAGAGGGGACCTAACTAAACCGTGATTGGCAGGCAGCTGCAAGAGACCTACGGGATTGGCTGGATGGCTTTAAGTGCGAAAATCGGTGTCCCCACGCGACTCTTTAAAACCCCTAGATTCCGCATTTTGGCAGAGTTCTCAGTTAGTCGATTTGGGAGCCGAATCCTCCTCCGTCGACTCCAGCCTCCGTCCAGCTCCACGTAAGTCTGCTCTCTCTCACTTGGAGTGCCTGAGTGAACAGTGTCACTTTCAGCATGCTTTGTTTTGCAACTAAGTTGTTGCCTTAAGATGCTGCTAGTGTTTGCTACTGTGGTTAGCAATCACTCCTGGGACTTCGGCACTGGCTTTTGTTGTAACAGTGTTACTCATACTTTTTCTAACCCTAGAACTAGCCTCCATTGTATTAATTAGTCCTGTCTCAAATAAACAAACCCTGTTTGTCGAAGAGTCTCCAAAACGAGTTCCCTACCGAGTCTCACCACCTGCATTTCTAGTAAATGTCTGTACCAGTGTTGGCTCAGATAGAAGAAAACAAATTCCTTCACTGTGAATTACCCTTCTGCCTTCTGCTCTGTACCGCTGCCGGCCTCTGTGACCGAGCGGTTCTAGGCGCTTCAGTCTGGAACCGCGCGACCGCTACGGTCGCAGGTTCGAATCCTGCCTCGGGCATGGATTTGTGTTTTGTCCTTAGGTTGGTTAGAGTTAAGTAGTCCTAAGTTCTAGGGGACTGATGACCTCAGATATTAAGTCCCATAGTGCTCAGAGCCATTTAAACCATTTTTTTCTGTACCGCTCGTGAGCGCAGACTGACCAGCAACCGCTTTTTTCCTCTCCCACCTATGTCAGGACACGACAGAATGCATAATGGACATGAATGGATGCAGGTGATCAGAAAGGATGCTTACGTACGTGTCACCTGTCAGAGTCGTATCTAGGCGTATCCCATATAACTTCAATTCCACACGCCCCACTCCATTACAGAGCCTCCACCAACTTGAACAGCCCCTGCTGAAATGCAGGGCCCTCGGATTCATGAAGTTGTCTCCACACCCGTACAGGTCCACCCGCTCAATACAGTTTGAAACGAGACTCGTTCGACCAGGCAAAATGTTTCTAGTCATCAATAGTCCAACGTCGGTGTTGTGGGCTCAGGCGAGACGTAAAGCTTTGTGTCGTGTAGTCATCAAGAGTACATGAGAGGGCCATCGGCTCTGACAGGCCACATCGATGATGATTCACTGAATGGTTCGCACGCAGACACTTGTTGATGGCCCAGCACTGAAATCTGCAGCAGTTTCCGTAAGGTTTGAACGTTTGTTACGTTCACCGATTCTCTTCAGTCGTCGTTGGTCCAGCTATTGCAGGTTGTTTTTCCGGCCTCAGCGATGTCGGAGATTTTATGTTTTACCGGATATCTGACATTCAAGGTACACTCGTGAAATTGTCGTGTGGGAAAATCCCCACTTCATCGCTATCTCAGGGATGCTGTGTCTCGTCGCTCGTGCGCCGACTACATCACCACTTTCAAATTTACTTAAATCTTCATAACGTGCCGTTGAAGCAGCAGTAACCGATCTAACAACTGCACCAGTCACTTGTTGTCTTATATACATGTTGCCGACTGCAGCGCTGTATTATGCCTGTTTACGTATCTCTGTACTGAATGCGCATGCCTATACCAGTTTCTTTGGTGCTTCAGTGTGTTAGGTGTTAACCATGGGTATGTTCGCATATCATTGGTTTTGTCATGATGAGTGATGGTAAGTAAGCTGTTGCAAGTCCAATAACGTGAGCTGCCCTCACGTGTCTGCCTATTTCAGTAAGCATAGCTCATGATATGCACCCTCCTCTGCGCACCCTCTCCCATCAGTGCAAATCAATGTATGTGGAGGGTTGTGGTCACAAGTGCACAACTGCATATCATGTTACTGAATTACTCATTGTATTACGTGTACTGAATGTAACAAATTTAATTAATTTTTAAAATTGTTTATGGTCACTGATCTAAATAAATGGTTCCATCCATTAGTTCACCATCTTAGCGGTCGATTTTCATTTACTTGGTGCAGTAGCCTACGTTCCTCCTCAGGGTTAAAGCAAATTCCATACAGAATTTTATCGAAATCGGTTAGCGATTTAATCGCGAAAACGTAACAAACAGATTTACTTTCGTGTTAACAAAAATTTTAAACGTGGATTAAACATGTTGAGGATTGTGTAAGCATTGTACTCTTTACATTGAATCGTATGAGATAGGACATATCATCCAATAAAAGTATATTCACAAATGCGATTATGTATGTGCAAAAGTCAAAGATTAAATACCTTTTTATAAAGAGTAAGTTTTTTTTCAAATTTGCATAATATGCTTCAAAATCTACAAATATCATGATAAAATCTTCTCTGTTTTCAAATGACCTCAGTTTTAGTAAAATCAGAAACCAAGAAAATTTTATTCATACATGCCACCGTGAAAGTGGTCTAACAGTCAATGTTAAGATATTCACGTATAAAGCAGAAAGAGTTCCATATCAAAAAGCCTTTCAAACTCTGTTTAAACTTTGTTTTATCTGAAACCAAGTTTTTAACTGCCACCAACCATTAAAAACTTGGTTTCAAATGAAGTACACTTCAAACAGAGTTTGAAAGACTTTTGGATAGGCAACTCTATAGATGAATATCTTAACTAGTATTGTTAGGCCAGCTTAAGTAAACATTTCTGTTAGATTTCAATCTTGACACCACTTGATCACAACAGTAAAAAATTCGGTATTTTGTGTATGATAAATTTATTAAAAGCTCATAACTATGTTTCATTCTGACAGTCTATTAATTCTGTAAATATTAGCAGTTCAAGTTTACTTTAATGTAATCATCCAATTTGACAATCACTGATCAGGGCAGTGTGTATTATATTCAGATGATTTATGTTTCTTATCTTACACTTTCTGACATGTCCCACCTACGAAAATCACCTCATTTATGGATCTATGGAAGGGAAATTTAATCTAATCTAATGTAATCTATAAGACTGCGAGGACTCAAGTAAATACTTGCACTACACATTTTCTAAAGTCGCGTATGTTCTTCCTTAGGCTTCAAGCTACCTCTTTGTCACATTAAATCGAAATCGGTTCAGCAGTTTAATCATAAAAAAGTAACAGATCGAGATCCTTCCGCATTTATAACATTAGTGGGGATTCCCTTTATTACAGCATTTACTTCAGCACTGTGGAATACATCATGATGTAAAAAAATTAAATGTGCGTTTACAGTGGCACGCTTCTCAAACAATAATTCGTCATTCATATCCATTTTCACGCAATCCGGCAGATGAAAAATTATTAACGCTCGTGGAATTGTCGTTATGAAATCTGTGTTCGGTCTAATACCCGTAAAAATGGATCCTGTCGTGGTCATACATTACCTCATTGAAGAGGAGCGAATTGCAGCTATTTATTTCAGCAACAACGAACTCTTTGCGACCGACAGAACGGTTATAACTGTCAGCATTAATTTTTCACTTTACAGCAGCTGTGACGACAAAAACGCTGGAAGTTGTATTTCTCCCCGAACAACCTATTTGTGCATCGCCATTTGAATTTCAAATGGGACTTTTATAGCCATCTAAACGACGTTTTTCTTGCATCGGCAACGTTGTATTGTGTAGAATTTGTCACCACGTCTTTGCTGCATATGTCGGTTTTTGGTTCTAATATAAACGTGGTACGGTTTAGAGATTTTATAGTGAAAATTTAAAACTTTAATGTCGTGCTACAGATGAAAAAATGACTGGTACAAGATATTTAATTTCTTGTTTTTTCTTGATAGTATCCAGAACATTACATATAATAGCCGATTGAATCAGAAAAATATCATGTTATCCACATCAGGCATCGAAGCTCAGGCGCAGAAACAACAATTAGATGGCATTTTCACGCTAAGGGCTTTAATTAAGATGCTGTCTGTCATGTTATCTATTCATTCCTATTTCTCAGCTGTTGATGAAACTGAAAATAAGATAGTTAGCATTGTTAGATGCACTGAAGAACATACACACACACATATATATAGTATTCTGCAACAATAATCACACCTAAAAACTATTGGTAGGATATATTATGTTGATAGCCGGTGTGGTCGAGCGGTTCTAGGCGCTTCAGTCTGGAACCGCAAGGTCAGAGGTTCGAATCCTGCCTCGGGCAAGGATTTGTGTGATGACCTTAGGTTAGTTAAGTTTAAGTAGTTCCAAGTTCTAGGGAACTGATGACCTCAGATGTTAAGTCCCATAGTGCTCAGAGCCATTTGAACCATTTTTATATTATGTTGTATACGGAGAGTATGGTTTGATGCATTGTCTCTTATTGGGGCGAAATACCGTCTTGAAAGAATTTTAGTCTATGACGTTCGATTTGTATTATTTGTGGCTTTCTCCTGCCTGACAGTTCATTAATGGGTATTCTTGGAATAACTTGTGTCTCTGCTGGAACTGCTAAATATGATTACACAAACAACTACTGATTACATACAGATATCTTTGTTCCAGTTGCACAGGACAACAAATTTATACTTTGCAAGTTTTTCCTTCATGATGTGATGATTCCAATTTTTTTTATATTCTAAGTTCTGAAGTGTTAATTATTTCCCTTGGTCACATGACGTTTATTGATTAGTTTCTCATGAATATTAAGAAAATTCGTACAAAGCATCTAGATTCAAAAATACTTTCTTTCATGAATAGCATGATACCATTATTGCTACTCCAAATATAATACTGAACTACTAAATTCTTAATGTTTAATACAATGGAACAGATATTATTGTGTCTTCTTTTTCTCCTTCAAACCTCCTTTGCGTTTTATTCTGTAGACTGACTAAAGACACTCCCAGTGCAGCATTCACCAGTTGTCAGCTATCATGTTTGCATCCCATCGGTCCTCGTACCGCAGTTCCGTTTGTTTTATCGAAGCTTTTTCCCTGTTCCTCACTCACTACCCTTACGTTTTCTATAAAGCATCCAACGCGGAAGTCCAGGAAACGCAGCTTCAAGTTCATTGAGGCATCTAATGTTTTAATCATCCAGCACATTTGTTACTATTTCTGATAATCAAGATCTTTGCAGTTGCCCAGAATATTTTGACAACTTGTTGCAGTTATATTAAGATGTTATTTAAATTTCCTTTAGTTTTTTACTCCATTGGTTTCCGAACCCCCGTCTTTCACTATAGCTTCCGATAGCCTCTGTTATCTTAACTTGCAACATACTTGAAAGCGTCACCTGATGTACTCGTATTTGATGCTGCCCGTGGGGCAGAGGGGACGTCCGAATTGGTCTCAGACGTATTCTATTGGAAACAGATATGGCAAACTTGCGGCTAAAGGTATATCTCAACTTCATGCAGACGGTTCATAGAAACATGTGCAACGGGTGGACGAGCATTGTCCTGTTAAGTAATGGTGCCAGAATAGTGTCACGTGAGAGGTAGGCATGAGGGAGCAGGGTGATGGTGAAGTAACGCTGTGTCGTCACGGTTCCTGCTGTTAGAACCATCTCTAACCTGAAGTCACACCCAATGGCTTCCCCTACAAAATCGCCAGGAGTAACACCGGTGTGACTCCAAAAGACTGGAAGAATGAGACTTCTCTCAATGACGTCGTGGTAATTGCCGACGGTGGTCAACCAGTGTAGTGCCGAAACGCTCTTCTTTGCTGAACGCAATTCGACGCGATTTATCAGACGTCCACGTTACCCGGTCAACGCACCACTTCAAACGTCGCCTTCTGTGTTGTAGAATTAGCAACAGCCTGCTTACGGGGCATTAATTCTCCACTCCGGCTGCGGCTGTTCTCCAACCACTGATGTGGGATGACACAGAACGCTTCCATGGAATCCATTACTCGCTGTCGTTTGGCCGGTGCAGTCGTCGACCACTAATACACTCTGATGGATGGTCTACCCCGCCACGGAGAATAGCCGGTCTGATCACTTACATGTCCAACGACGTTGTGTGCGAGTAGAAAGTTGCATTGGCATCTGACTAATTGTTCTGAGTGTTTCGTTGGCAGGCAGTCAGGGCCTGTTCGAGAACATTTGTCCACGCTAACGATTTACCTGTTGGCACCTCTCCATCCCCATTTTCCCCACGCCCACTTGCTCCCGTATCAGTATCCGCTATTAACTAAGCTGCTGTATACACTGTAAATAAATAGTACACATGGGCATCGGGGAATTTCAGTTCTGGCAGTTATCTTACAATAGAAGGAAACTTCCCAAAAGCATTGGTCACAACTGGGGGATCGAAGTACACCCATGTATTACTTAATTCTGGGACTTAAGTCCGAGCCTGTGGTTCTCGCGGTCGCGAGCAAGGCGTCCCGGGTTCGATTCCCGGCGGGGTCAGGGATTTTCATCTGCCTCGAGATGACTGGGTGTTTGTGCTGTCCTCTTCATTTCATCACCATTTATGGAAGTGGCGAGACTGGACTGAGAAAAGGCAGGGAATTGGTACGGGCAGTAGAGCACCCCACAAACCAAACATCATCATCATCTTCGACTAAAAATGTGAAACGTACTTCTCGTCATGTACAGTGTAATAGACGACTACAATATTATTGCACAATACTATTGTGACGAATGGCTCTAAGCACTATGAGACTTAACATCTGACGTCATCAGTCCCCTAGACTTAGAACTACTTAAACCTAACTAACCTAAGGACATCACACACATACATGCCCTAGGCAGGATTCGAACCTGCGAGCGTAGCAGCAGCGCGGTTCCGGACTGAAGCGCCTAGAATCGCTCTTCCACAGCGGCCGGCAGCTTTATGCGACATTTTATCATGTTATTTCAAGGTGACACACTGAACCACTGACAGTATAGGCGCACATGCCTTGAAATCGTTCACAATGTGGTGCATTTTCCTTAGTCACCAGTGTACTTGTTTACTGCAACGTCACCGTGTGTGTCTGACAATGGCCACAGGAGGCCAAGTGAAAAAATATCGTGGTCGCTTAGTAGCTATGTCGCATTGCATAATATCATCCGCATCAAATACGTACGGACTTTATAAAGTAAATTATACATGACGTCCCATATGAAACCATTGCGCGACAAACATGGCGCGTTGTCAGAAGAGATTGTGTGTTCCGGGTTTCCTGCAAACACAGTAACAGGTGCGTCACAGTGTGTGAGCGAGTTGACGCGGCAACTGGAAACGTACTCTAGAGCTGAAGTACGTTGGACAGAACGATTCTAGTGCGCCATACGTCTAAGCTGCACACAGATTGACCTAGAAATTCTTGCTTTACATGAATCACATGCTGTGCGGCGACCAGCTGCAGTAAAATAGTGCCAACAATTTGACGAAGGCCACAACGAGCAGAGATGATCAGTAAGACCAGATTTTGCGCATGCGCTTTGACTCTTTTCAGCATGCTGAAAGAACATTTGGGAGAAAAGAGATTTTTCCATCGATGAGGTTCTTCACACAGTGGTCTTCCAGTGGCTCACTAAGCAAGGAGTGGATTTTGATGGTACAACGTTCCGCTCGTTGTTTACAGTCACTTGGTGACTACGTTGAAAAATAGGTACTCGTGTCACTTTCAAGTGTAATGCAGTGTTCAATAAAAGTTACTTGTCCCGCCACAATACGAGTAATAAAAAATCGAAATAACGTGTGGCTAGGTCCTCCCGTCGGGTAGGCCTGTCATCTGGTGCAAGTCTTTTGAGTTGACGCCAGTTCGGCGACTTGCTCGTCGATGGGGATGAGATGATGTTGAAGACAACACAACACCCAGTCCCTGAGCGGAGAAAAACCTCCGAGAAAGCGAGGAATCGAACCCGGTCCCCTTAGCATGGCATTCCGTCGCCCTGATCACTCAGCTATCTGGGCGGACAATATTAGTAATGATGCAGGTTATTATTTCACATCTCCTCGTTAAATGCGCTACGAAGCGAACCAACAAGGAGACCGCGCGCACCCATCATCACCGATTTCCTCCAGGCTCATGATGACGCAGAGCTTAGTCAGAAATGGAAATGACGTAAGTGGGGGTAGCATATCGCCATATCGCCAGGCGGTTTTTTTTAAAAAAAAAAAAAAAACAGCATTTTTGGCGTGAATCGGGTGGAGAAGCAAAGGGAGTTTGCGATTCGAAATACCGTATATTTCGGCGGATAAGGCAACCTTCAGTTTAGACAGGATTATAGTCAAAGATGTACAGTTTTACCGTACGCCTTTCCTATAAGATGATCCCCAAACTATCAACGGCCCGTAAATTTAGAACAGTGATCATCTGGATAAAAAGCGTCGTATTGACTCTTCAGGTTTGCGAACATACCCGCTCTGTACTACTAAGTAATTGGTTCGGTTGCATAAGTCATAAAGCCTCCTTCATCATTGTTACGGTTTTGCCTGTAGAAGCACGTGCCAAATAACTAACCCATATGTACAGCAAACAAGCATTGTTGTAGGTTGTGCCGGCCGTGGTGGTCTAGCGGTTCTAGGCGCTCAGTCCGGAACCGTGCGACTGTTACGGTCGCAGGTTCGAATCCTACCTCGGGCATGGATGTGTGTGATGTCCTTAGGTTAGTTAGGTTTAAGTAGTTCTAAGTTCTAGGGGACTGATGACCACCGATGTTAAGTCCCATAGGGCTCAGAGCAATTTTTTTTTTTTTTTTTTTTTTTGTAGTTTGTGCTGTGTGTTCAGACAATTTGTACTGTAAATGTAATCGGCGTGCAATTTGAAAAGTGTGCGCCTAATGATGAAACCAATAAAAAGAAAGAATACGAAGCAAACTTCAAGTTAAAGGTCATAAAACAGGCTGAAGAATCGAAAATCTGTGCTGCACCTAGGGCTTTCGATACAACGGAGAAGATGGTAAGAAACTGGCGAAAGAATAAAGATCCAATTAAAAAATGCCAATGAAATCGTGTTCTACGAGGAGAGGAATAGGTCGCTGGCGAGATTTTGAAAATTACGTTGTAGGATGGGTACAAGAAGAGGCTAAGAATTGTTATGTTGTTACGAGATATATATGATAAGGGATTATGCACTGAAGTGGACACGAGCCAATATTGAGCAAGGCGAAGATTGGATCAATCGTTCCATTAAGAGTAAAAAGTCTAGTAAGGCGGCAGAAAACAAAAATTGCGCAGAAATTACCGAAAGATCATGACCGTAAAGTTACGAGTTTTCATAAGTTTGCTATTGGTGTGAGATAAAAATAATCATTTCCATTATCTCATACTGGAGTTAATGGTAAAACACCGCTGAACTTCCAAATGATAAACAGTAAAACGGTGGAAACAAAAGCCGTAGTAACTGTTCATGTCAGTATTATAGATCAGGTTTACAGTAGTACACTAGACTCTCGCTAATCCGGCCATTCCTGTCATATATAGGTGCCGGATTAGTGAAAGTACCGGATTATTGAGTGCCTGGAATTGATTTTATTCATTTACTTTGTTTTTTATTTATTTTGAAAACATAGGGGATATATTGTACTGTATTTTATCAAACCGAAGGATACAATTTTAAAACATAGAGGATGTACTTTATTAAATCCAAAAATATATTAATTTTCAGAGAAAACTTGAGTGTACAATATACTGTGTATAATTATACAGTCGTATCACTCACTATGAAACATGTCCCCAATTTTTAACTGTCGCATTGATGATACGCGACGGTGGCAAGCTTTATCATGCAACCACTTTACAACGATTACATCGGTACTGCATGTATCTGGTTGTTGCGTAATGTACTCCAGGAAGACCTCGGCGGCTTTAGTACCAGCAGTGTGAGATATTTTCATGCTCTCTCTCCTCCTGCGTCTTCTTCGTCACTTTCGTCATTACTTTCTTGCACGCTTTTGATTATTTCTTCTTCTGTTAAAGTTTGCTCCGTATCACAGTTTTCCTCAGTCAGCCACTTAGTAACATCTTCAACATCAATTTCTTATCCTCCTGGAAGGTTGTGGAACATGTCAGTGTCCAAAGTAATTGATAATTCCGAACTGACTGGCTCATCGCTGTCACTCACTACTGGATCCAACTCGGCATCAGTGGATGGCTGCAATTTTCTCCACCTCTGCATTATGGTAGCCCTCTCAACTTTGTCCCATGCTTCGGCTGCTTGGAAAACAACATCAAGCATGTTAATTGCTTTCCACGTCTTCAGCATAGTCTCAATAGAGTCGTTTTCACTTTCGTCCAGCAAGAAGACGAGAAGTGAATGTCAGTAATGACGTAATTGATTCCAGAATTCCCTGGTCCATGGGCTGAATTAGGGCTGTCACATTGGTTGGGAGAAAGAGTGCTTGTGTACCTTCGGACTTTAGAGAAACATCTGAAGGATGACTGGGAGCATTGTCAGTTATAGGGATAGCTTTCAGTGGAAGCTTTTTGTTCTTTAGCTCTTTTCTCACTGTTGGTACAAATGTGTCATGGAACCGCCGAGGGAATATTTGTCTGTCCATGCACACTTTCTACTGAGCGCTATATTGCACTGGCACAGTATTTATGTCAGTGTGTTGAAAACAACGTGGATGCTGGGATTTTCCAATCACCATAAGCTGATGTTGATGACTCCCGTTTGCATCACAACACGCCATTAAGATTACGCGCTCTTTCTGTTGCTTGTAACCACGAGCTTCCTTCTCGTTCTTGGCAGCTAATGTTTATGAAGGAAGCGTCTTGTAATAGAGTCCTGTTTCATCAACATTATACATCAGCAGTTAAATTTTCTTCCCCTATTATCTTCCGTATCTTGCTTACGAACTCATCAGCATCCTTATCGTTAGCTGAGCGACTTTCCTCGGTGACTCTCAGCTGCCGAATGCCATGTCGTTTTTTCCAGTTTGATTGCCCAACCTTCGCTCGCAGGAAACGAATTACTACCACCAAGTTGTTTGTTAAATGCAGCTGCTTCTTCCTTTATAATCCGGCCACTGAGTGGAATTCCTTTACTACGTTGTAGTATGAACCATCTACAAACAGCTACGTCCAGTGCCTCATTCTCAATCTTTCGCATAACCTTCCGTTTTCACAACTCACTATCCATTCGTGTTGAGTAATGTGAAATAACATCTTCTTTCTTATTGATGTCATAAATAGTTGCTAGTCCAATACTGAACTCAGCACCAATGCCTTTCTGAAAAGAACATCAACTTATCTAAAATTTCGAATTTCTGCTTGAGGTCTAGCGTAACGTGTTTCCTTTCAGAAGACATGATTTCAAACTGTAAAGAAAGCTACAATTTCAAATATAATATATAAAGCACAGTTTAACTAAGCATTGTTGCGCACGATAGTTCATTGTACACGTGTTTTTGGATGTGCGCCGGATTACTGAGAGGCCGGACTACTGAGGGCCGGATTAGCGAGTCCTATGGCCATTTTAAAACGGAAAACCAGTCAGAAAATAATGTTTCCACCAGGCATTTTGTACCGTTTCACGAAAAGAGATTGATGTACGGCCAGGTGCTCTACGAAATCAGCCAAGGATGTTGGTGTTCGATATGTTTCGCAGTCACATAACTGAGAATACTAAAATCACATGGCGCGAAGCAGTACTAAGATTGTTGTTATACTGGTTGGTTTGACGTCGATGCTACCACATTTAGATATCTCTCTGAATAAACCAATTAAAGTCCACATGCATGAACAATGGATCAATTGCATAATGAGTGGTGAAAAGTCGTATATGAAAGGTGGAGCTATGTGGGCTGCATCACTTGATGTTTTACGTGATTTCGTGATCGAATCAAGGGAAAAGTGAGGGATTCCGAATCCGAGGCATGGCACTAAGGACGATTAGTTATGGGATAGTGATGACGAAGCGGAAATCAATTCACAAGGTGCAGAATTGGACTCATGTGACGAGCTTCTCAACAAAGAGAGTGAGGATCTACTTGAGGAGCTGCTTTCCTTAGATGATGATTGTGATGATTTAGCAGCGATTTAAATGCACTGGTGAGTGATGTATTTTATTTTGTAATGGATTTAATTTATATAAATTTTAATCCATGTTTTATGTCTGTCATATAAGGCGATGCCGCCTTTGGGCGCGTTTTTTATGCTTCAGCTATTGTCTTATCTGCCGAAATATACTGTAATTTCCCAAGAACTAATTGTAATTCAAGCACAAAGGACGTTGTTACGCGAGGTTCGCTCCGAAACCGTCCAAGCACACATAACATTTTTATGAATGTAAACCACGTTTGCTTTTCTATTGAAATTTTAAAGCAACACAGTAACTATAAATATTTGACACTTATAGCGTGTACAAGAAGCTGAGAAAATTACTGCTTGTCCTGTTTTTTATGGCGACAAGCGGCGCTCACTTATCACCTCTTTCTTCTCAGTGACTGGTAGTGTAGTTTCTCGCGCCTTTCGCGAATCGAGCCACCAAGCAGTCCAACAAACGCCGTTACCACTCTCTCGAGCAACAACACTCGGTGTTCACCTCGAACCACACTCCACACCGATAACGAATTATTAGTTGCTTTTATAAGTGCTTTTGTGTCTCTCTGCGTGAACCAGTCCAACAAGCACCATCCCACGTTCCTCCAAATGCTGCTGTGAAACTGGTCTCCCTCCCTTTGCTTCTCTAACTTTTGATCATGCCTTATTTCGAAAATTTTAGGTGACTAGACGCAGCTCTTCAACCAGCCAGCCGCTTCCTAAGTCGTAAAAACCAAAAATTTCGATTTCTGAAAAATTTTGATTAAACTTTCAATGGAGAAATCATTTATTGTGAAATATTGTTCTGAAATTCAGGTTTTTAAAACATAATTTCTTGTCACAACATATTGACTCAAGTCGGTAATCTTCGTGACCATAACCTACTTGTTTTGAACTGCTCCCAGCCGCAACGTTCGAACTGATTCACTGTAGCTGCTCGGTCAATCTACGTTGGCTCTACTGCACTCTCTCTCTCTCTGTCTCTGTCACACACACACAGCACCTAGCGACATGTCCCTGCACATTGCATCGTGTGCACTGGTGCCGGCGCAGCAGCAAGCTATAGGTACGTTGCAATTTAGGAAATTTGCACTACTTGAAACCTCCGGTGCCCCGACTTCTTCGAGAGAGTTAAAAAAACTCTGGGAAGAGTTGGAAAGCCGTTGTGGAAGAAATTAATCCTTGTTCCTTACTGATATAAATTTCTCTGGTCACAATACTGAAATTACAAAACGTGTACAAGGACAACACTTACACACAGACATAAAATTAGCATCTCTCGTATAATATAAATTGTAATAATAAGGAAATAAATAAACATGCGAAGCAAATTTTCATCTGGAGTTAAAGATGTCATTGTGCTTGCCTTGTTTTGTAGTTCATTGTCACGATTTGTTGCTATTGTCAAGAGAGCGGGTAATCTTGTCGAAAATATTCTCTCAACCGAACCTAGATGGCGGCCTTAGATAAAATATAAGGCAGGAATGTGTCTTAGAACTAAATCTGCAATGACCATAGCCGGCCGGGGTGGCCGAGCGGTTCTAGGCGCTACAGTCTGGAACCGAGCGACCGCTACGGTCGCAGGTTCGAATCATTCCTCGGGCGTGGATATGTGTGATGTCCTTAGGTTAGTTAGGTTTATCTAGTTCTAAGTTCTAGGAGACTGATGACCTCAGGAGTTAAGTCCCATAGTGCTCGGAGCCATTTGAACCATTTTTTTGCAATGACCATATAAACGACATACACACATCAAAAAAAGTTTTGCATCACCGCTGTTCCCAAAACTCCTGAAGACAGACGTTGACTGCGGATATTGTATCACAGACACAGGCCCTTCGACTGTTCAGAGATGTCACTCAACCCGCTCAAAGATGTAAACAACCATGCATGAGCAGGGCCTTTTAGACGGAGGCGGTCCGACAGCTAATCAGTTCCAGTCATTTCACCAGGAAGGAGTTGCACGGTTCGTATTGGCTGTAGTTTTACGCCTAGACCGTCAATACCGCGGTTCGATCGCGTCTGCATTGTCACTTTGTGCCACAAAGCGCTCTCAACAAGGGGAGTGTCCAGGCGTCTCGGAGCGATGTTGCTGCGACATTGATGTGTCGATGACATGCCTCGCTCAGGCCGCCCAAGGGCTACTACTGCAGTGGATGACCGCTACCTGCGGATTATGACTCGAGGGAACCCTGACAGCAATGCCACCACGTTGAATAATGTTTTTCGTGCATCCACAGGAGGTCGTGTTACGACTCAAACTGTGCGCAATAGGCTGCATGATGCACACCTTCACTCCTGACGTCCATGGTGAGGTCCATCTTTGCAAGCACGACGCCATGCAGCGCAGAGGGGTCCAACAACATCCCGAATGGCCCGCTCAGGATTGGCATCACATTCTCTTCGCCGATGAGTGTCGCCTATGCCTACAACCAGACAATCGTCGGAGGCGTGTTTGGAGGCAACCTGGTCAGGATGAACGCCTAAGACACACTGTCCAACGAGTACAGCAAGGTGGAGGTTCTCTGCTGTTTTGGGGTGACATTATGTGGGGCCGCCGTCGTCGCTGGTGGTCATGGAAGGCGCCGTAACGGTTGTACGATACGTGAATGACATCCTTCGACCGATAATAGAACCATATCGCTAGCATATTGGCGAATCATTCGTCTTCACAGAGAAGAATTCCCGCCCCCATCGTGCAGATCCTGTGAATGACTTCCTTCAGGATAACGACATCGCTCGACTAGAGTGGCCAGCATGTTCTCGAGACGAACCCTATCGAACATGCCTGGGATAGATTGAAAAGGGCTGTTTATTGACAAGTGACACACTAACCACTCTGAGGGATCTACGTCGAATCGGCGTTGAGGAGTGGGACAATCTGGACCAACAGTGCCTTAATGAACTTGTGGATAGTATGCCACGCCACCATACATCAATGCAAGAGGACGTGCTACTGGGTATTAGAGGTACCGGCGTGTACAGCAATCTGGACCACCACCTCTGAAGGTCTCGGTGTATGGTGGTACAACTTTCAATGTGTGGTTTTCATGAGCAATAAAAAAAGGCAGAAATGATGTTTATGTTGATCTCATTCCACTTTTCTGTACCGGTTCCGGAACTCTCGGAACCGAGGTGATGCTAAACTTTTTTTGATGTGTATTTCTTGAGGGTATAAGGAAGAAAATATTAGAAGTGGATTGGCACAGGCGGAGAGAAGTTCCTTTAATAGAATTTTATGTATTGATGTGCAACTGAGGAAGATGTTGAGAACACACCATTGTCTCGAAGTGAAATGGAAATGAGAAAAGAAGAGACTAAAAACATTCAAAATTTGACACTATCGAGGAATGTTAAAAAATAAATATTCAGATAAACTACGAAATGAAGAAGTACAATAAACAACATGTGATGATAGAAAACTGTGGCTAATACTTTGGCTTTAGAAGGACAGGTTAATAGGGACATTTGCTGGCGCATCCAGGTGTAGGTAACATGACGTTGGGAGGAGCAGAAGAATGGAATCGTTAGAGGGCTATATGTGTTATGGAGAATGTGGGATTTGACAATTACGTAGAGATGAAACAACAGCTTGACATTGGAAAAGATGGAGGACAACAATAAAATCAACCTCGGAACTTTGTGGTGGACGGTTTATACTGCTTCAAAGATGTTACCTAAGCGTGCAAACACGGATTTAAGCTTTTATAACTATCCCCGGTATAGCTTTGAACATATCAGGCACTCCTGACGTCTCACACACTGTTACAATAATGATAAAATGAATTAAATTGTGACATCAGCTGCGACTGGGCATTGAAATGAATTCAATGGCAACAAACGAAAATGTGACGGACTGGAAATCGAACCCGGATTTCCCACTTTATGCGAGTGGTCGCCTTAACCGCTTTGTCTATCTCGAAACGCTTTCTATTTCATCCAGATTCCCAACTTCTCGCACAGTACTTACAATAGCGCCATCGTGTCCACCATACTCAATGCTCATAGCATCATGGTGAACTCCTACAACACAGCCCTCAAGCGACATACATAGTTATCCAGTGAAGAGCCAAAGAAACTTGTACACCTGTCTAATATCCCGTAGTGCCCACGCGAGATCGCAGAAGTTCCACAACGCGACGTGCATGGACTGGACTAATGTCTGAAGCAGTGCTGCAAGGAATTAACACCATGAATCCTGGAGGGCTGTCCATAAATCCGTAAGAGTACGAGCGGGTGGTGATCTCTTCTGCACAGGACGATACAAGGCCCGCCAAATATGCTCAATAATGTTCATGTCTGGGGAGTCTTATGGCCGGTGGATGTGTTTAAAACCAGAAAAGTGTTCATGCAGTCACTCCCTAGTAACTTTGGAAATATGGGTGGTGCTCAAGTCCGTCGGAATGCACAATGGACGTGAATGGGCGCAGGTGATCAGACATGATGCTTACGTACGTGTCACCTGTACGTGTCACCTGCCAGTGTCGTATCTAGACGTGTCAGGAGTCCCAGATCACTGCAAATGCACACGCCCCACACACCATTACAGATCCTCCACCTGCTTGAACAGTCCCCTGCTGACGTGGAAGGTCCATGGATTCATTAGGTTGTGTCCATACGCTTATACGTCCATCCGATCGATACAATTTGAAACGAGACTCGTCCGACCAGGCAACATGTTTCCAGTCATGAACAGTCCAATGTCGGTGTTGACGGGCCCAAGCGAGGCGTGAAGCTTTGTGTTGTGCAGTCATGAAACGTACACGAGTGGGCCTTCGGCTCCGAAAGCCCATATCGATGATGTTTCATTGAGTGATTCGCACACTGACACTTGCTGATGGCCCAGCTATGAAATCTGCAGCAATTTTCGGAAGGATTGCACTTCTATCACGTTGAACGATTTTATTTAGTCCTCGTTGGTTCCGTTCTTGCAGGATCTTTTTCCGGTCGCAGCCATGTCGGAGATTTGATGTTGTACCGGTTTCCTGATATTCACGATACACTCGTGAAATGGTCGTACGGGAAAATCTCCAGTCCATCGCTACCTCGGAGATGCTATGTCCCGTCGCTGGTGCGCCCACTATAACACCACGTTCAGACTCACTTACATCTTGATAACCTGCCATTGTAGCAGTAGTAACGGTCTGATTACTGAGCCAGGCACTAGTTGTATTATATAGGCGTTGCCGACAGCAGCGCCGTCTTCTGCTTGTTTGCATATCTCTGTATTTGAATATGCATGCCTATACCAGTTTCTTTGTCGCTGTACTCTTTATATCCGAAAGAACAGACACCACGCATACATTAATACTCATAAGTAGTAATGACGTAATGCAACCACAAATACAATGAAGCGTGGAACAGTATGGTCACAAATGCCACATTGTCACAGTAATTATATATGGAAAACGGTTGCAACTTCAGTTTCGATACACGCCTATGTTAACTAACATACCATTTGACGTTATGAACGGAGATCAAAGCTGTAAGATGAGACTAATTACTTTTTATAATGTATATTTGCAGACTGAAGCCACGAATGAATATTTGTACCAAAGCAAGGATTCGACCCAGGGTTTCCTGGTCACTAGGTAGATAGACTAACCACAGCGCCACCTTAGTACAGTGGCTCAGCAAATCTGTACTGACTACTCTCTCATGCCTCCCTCTTCAATCCGAACTCCAGTTCATTCCTCAGCCCATTTGGTATTCCCCCTAAACTCGAACAGCATTGCAGAGGCTGTCCAACTGCATTGGAATAGCGCCTCAGCATCAAATGAAATGAGGGGCCCTGCCAGAAGAGTAGGCATAGGTGCTTCAGTCAAATGAAACTCTATGGCTGTGGAGACCTTTTCTGGTCTCAAACATCTGTGATGTATACAGGGTGGTCTATTAATAGTGACCGGGCCAAATATCTCACGAAATATGCATCAAACGAAAAAACTACAAAGAAAGAAACTCGTCGCAACAGGGGGCGCTGATCATTGATCTGGCCTTTTTTCAGCTGCCATACAGACATTTTATCGTTCATAGGCAACTGTTGACCGTAAATTCACCATAAAAGGTCTTCTTCTATTCATATATTTCCTTTTAATAATTTTGTATGGGTAACTGTATTCGTCTTTTAATGTATCACAATTTAGTTTCTATCATAGTTATCAGTTTTAAAAGTCTGCTACATGTATTTTACATAATGTGTTTTCATCAGACTATGTTTTTTGGATAAATGATGACTACATCTAAGCCGACAGTAGCGTCATCTAGTTATGATGTAGGCAAACAGATTTCTGGTAGCTACTGTACTTCAGTACCCTGTTGCAATAATGACTGTTTGGACGATGCGGCCTATTCTACACCTTATTTTAGATCTATATGACGATGCTATGCTGATTATATTTATATGTTTTGACGATGCCATTATGGTCTTATCACTTTAGGACATGGTGTAAAAAAGGTACGTTTTACCGTATTTTCTGTACATCTCCTTGGTGTGTGATACGTATTGGTGTATTATCTTGAAAGACACACTGCTCACTAGGTGTATATATTTTTATATTATAGATGTGAGGATGGTCATTACGTACCGAAACCGGTCATGGTCTAAGGAATTCATATTGTGATCAAAGACTGGAATAAAAAAAAAAAAAACATTTGACACTTGTCTAGCTTGAAGTGGGAAACCAGATGGCGCTATGGTTGGCCCGCCAGATGGCGCTGCCATAGGTCACACGGACATCAACTGCGTTTTTTTAAATAGGAACCCCCATTTTTATTACATATTCGTGTAGTACATAAAGAAATATGAATGTTTCAATTCGACCACTTTTTTCGCTTTGTGATAGATGGCGCTGTAATAGTCACAAACATATAAGTATGTGGTATCACGTAACATTCCGCCAGTGCGGACGGTACTTGCTTCGTGTTAAAATGGACCGTTTCCGAATTGCGGAAAAGGCCGATATCGTGTTGATGTATGGCTATTATGGTCAAAACGCCCAACGGGCGTGTGCTATGTACGCTGCTCGGTATCCGTCCGACATCATCCAAGTGTCCGGACCGTTCGCCTGATAGTTACGTTATGTAAGGAATCAGGAAGTTTTCAGCCACATGTGAAACGCCAACCTCGACCTGCTACAAATGATGATGCCCAAGTAGGTGCTTTAGCTGCTGTCGCGCCTAATCTGCACATCAGTAGCAGACAAATTGCGTGAGAATCGGGAATCTCAAAAAACGTCGGTGTTGAGAATGCTACATCAACATCGATGGCACCCGTACCATATTTCTATGCACCATGAATTGCATGGTGACGGCTTTGAACGTCGTGTACAGTTCTGTCACTGGGCACAACAGAAATTACAGGACGATGACAGATATTTTGCACGCGTTCTATTTAGCGACGAAGCGTCATTCACCAACAGCGATAACGTAAACCAGCATAATATGCACTATTTGGCAACGGAAAATCCAAGATGGTTGTGACAAGTGGAACACCAGCGACGTTGACGGGTTAATGTATGCTGTGGCATTGTGGGAGAAAGGATAATTGTCCCCCATTTTATCGATGGCAATCTAAATGGTGCAATGTATGCTGATTTACTACGTAGTGTTCTACTGATGTTACTACAAGATGCTTCACTGCATGACAGAATGGCGATGTATTTCCAGTATGATGGTGTCCGGCACATAGCTCCCGTACGGCTGAAGCGGTATTGAATAGCATATTTCATGACAGGTGGATTGGTCGTCGAAGTACCATACCATGCCCAGCACGTTCACCGGATCTGGCGTCCCCGGATTTCTTCTGTGGGGAAAGGTGAAGGATATTTGCTATCGTGATCCACAGACAACGTCTGACAACATGCGTCAGCGCATTGTCAATGCATGTGCGAACGTTACGGAAGACGAACTACTCGCTGTTGAGACTAATGTCGTTACACGATTGCCAAATGCATTGAGGTTGACGGAAACCATTTTGAGCATTTATTGCATTAATGTGGTATTTACAGGTAATCACTCTGTAACAGCATGCGTTCTCAGAAATGATAAATTCACAAAGGTACATGTATCACACTGGAACAACCGAAATAGAATGTTCAAACGTACCTACGTGATGTATTTTAATTAAAAAACCTACCTGTTACCAACTGTCCGTCTAAAATTGTGATCCGTATGTCTGTGACATTTACAGCGCCATCTATCACAAAGCGAAAAAAGTGGTCCAACTGAAACATTCATATTTCTTTACGTACTACACGAATAAGTAATAAAAATGGGGGTTCCTATTTAAGAAAACGCATTTGATATCCGTTTGACCTACGGCAACGCCATCTAGCGGGCCAATCATAGCGCCATCTGGTTTCCCCCTCCAAGCTAGACGAGTTTCGTTCTTTGTATTAGCACACTGGACTCGCATTCGGGAGAACGACGGTTCAATCCCGTCTCCAGCCATCCTGATTTAGGTTTTCCGTGATTTCCCTAAATCGTTTCAGGCAAATGCCGGGATGGTTCCTTTGAAAGGGCACGGCCGATTTCCTTCCCAATCCTTCCCTAACCCGAGCTTGCGCTCCGTCTCTAATGACCTCGTTGTCGACGGGACGTTAAACACTAACCACCACCACCACCACGTTCTTTGTAGATTTTTCGTTTGATGCTTATTTCGTGAGATATTTGGCCCAGTCACTATCAATGGACCACGCTGTATATGCAGACTGAAGTGGCGACTGAAAATTTGTACCAAGACTTGGACACGACTCCCAGTCTCCTGCTCATTAGGCAGAGGGGCTAACCAGAACGCCAGACTGGTACGGTGGCTTGCACAACTACGCTGACTTCCTTCGCATGATTCCTCTCTCAGTACAAATTTTCTTTCACGCCTCAGTCCATTTGACATTCTCCATAAACTCGAACAGCGTTTAGGATGATTTCCAACACTATTGGAATGACACCGCAGCATCGAGTAAAATGGGAGATCCTGCCTGAAATCGAGGCACAAATGCTTTACTCAAATGGATGTATACGGTCCCAGAGACTTTTTAAGTCTCAAACATCTATGACTATACATGCAGACTGAAGCAGATGAAGCCTAATCATCAGGAGAAGTGTGTTCAATCTTCGTACATCCAGATTTAAATTGAATGAGGGTGGGACACAGCTGGTATCATTTTTATTAAAAATGAAACCCCTCCAGCAGTACTTAAGATTTTATATTTATTTGGCTACTAGTTTCGACATTGCTTCAACGGCATCTTCAGGCCCTATATAACGCAGCATACATAAAACAAACAATGTGAGACATTAGTAGTCTGTGAGCTATTGTACAAAATAAATATATTGTAAACATATTATATAAAGGATGAATTCATTAAAAGTAGTTATATTTCGTTCATTTTCACTAAGATGCAATTTATCTTGTCATTAGCAATTTATATCGTACAAACAAGTACAAATGATGTTAAATATACACGGTTATTTCCGTTATAGATCAATACTAGGCATTCGAATAAAAATTGGTGTATATAAAAGTATAGGTGACATGCCGTTACTCTTATAGATAGTAATATAGGCATGAAACAGTACTAAAATTGTGTTAAAAGCGAATTACAGTATCCTAAACCCTTTTTTGTGTGCACAGTTTAACTAACCGGAATGTCCATAGTGTGAACAGTAACTAACCCCTCGCTTTGAATTTGTTTCTTCGCTAATATGGTCCGCCTCCACAGCGTACCGGTAGCGTTGGCGCCTACCACGCAGGGGCCCGGGTTCGATTCCTCGCAGGGGACTGGGTGTTGTGTGTCCATTATCATTGACTCGCAAGTCGCCGAAGTGGCGTCAGCTAAAAAGGACTTGCAATACGGCGGCCGATTCACCCGAATGGGGCCTCCCTGCCAACGATGCCATACGATCATTTCATTTCATTTCGTTAATATGGATAAATATTATCGTAGGTCTTTACAAATGTAGTTTTGTAATATGACTGACATTATTCTTTCGATCACATGATGCATTATCGCGAGATATTACCTTCTATTAACGGTTAACGGATGTCTGCTAACCATTATACCAATCATTACGAAAGATTTTCATGGTTATCCGTCTTATATATGGGAATTTGGCTCTAGATTGTGCCGAATGTCGTATATTTGGATTGATTCCCCTGATGTGAAGTTTTTCCGTTTACTGTTGAGTACAAGGCAAGTAGTTCATGTTTCCGTACTGGTTTATACTATGTACTCTCCACATTCGGAGAGCGCTTGCTCTGTTTTCTGTATCTCTAAGTACATGCACGCCTTGGTTACATTTAGAGGCAGTTTTAGAACACAGAACGATAACTTACGTCGCAGTCGCGTGGATGGATCTGACATAAAATCGAAAGAAATGCGAAAACTGATTAGCGCATAGATATATACTAACCTAATATACACCGAAATGCGGTGAAAATGAGAACGTACTTGCTTATCTTCTGGTTCGCAGGGGGGCATTTGTACGTGGAGTCTAGTATGCGGCAACAAGAGGAATGCAGGAAAACCATGACATCGAGGCGATCTGAATAAGGAAGGCAGTCAATTTTTTCTCGTTGAATTCGTATTATAGTGTACGTCTACTGAGGTAGCAGTAATACACGCGAGTTGAATACTGTATTTGATGCTTTTCAGGAGGACAGAGAATCAATCACGTCTAAACTTACATCTGTGTTAAATAATAACAGAGGGTGTACGGTATGATCGATTGAGACAGAGCTGCAACTAGGTGCGATTCAAACGTTGACTCATTTATTCTAGAGAAGCACAAGTTGCTGAAGGTAGATTTTTTCCAGTATTCTGTTTGGATGCTTTAGTCACGTGATATAGCCAGCGTTCTAGTCGTATTCGGCTACGTGTTCGGTATGCGGCTTAAAGCACTGTCTACTTGCGATCGTTAACGGTGAACCCATCGGTCATCAGAGGACTTCCACCTCATGTGTGATGAAAGTTGACACATTCCTCTAAACGCACTTTGATTTAGGCGATCCCCACCCTGCCGACCGCGGAGGTCTCGCGGTTCTAGGCGCGCAGTTCGGAACCGCGCGACTGCTATGGTCGCAGGTTCGAATGCTGCCTCGGGCATGGAAGTGTGTGATGTCCTTAGGTTAGTTAGGTTTAAGTAGTTCTAAGTTCTAGGGGACTGATGACCACAGCTGTTAAGTCCCATAGTGCTCAGAGCCATTTGAACCATTTGATCCCCACCCTGTCGCATGCTTGGTGTAAAATCGAGACTTCAGCGTCATAACTAAGTTAGCTGTGGGTATTTGTGAGGGGCTGTAATCATTGTGTACACAATTACCCGACAGACGGGTGTTTACAGAGTTGGTGACGGGATTATTTGTAATTTTCACATGTTGGACGCTGCTGTTATGCGTATCTGTTTGCTTGTACGATGTACTGGCTGCTAATAATTATCATTTTTATATAGAGCCGATGCAGTAATAGTATTATTTGTGACTCGTGATCTGGTGTGATCATTGGGCACTAGACGTGTCCGCAGGGCTATATTGGGCTCGTATCATAGAAAGGAAAAGTTTTACAATTGGGGTAGAGATAGCTCAGCCTAGGGTGACCAGGGTGAATGATGTATGTCTCACAGGACGGAAAAGTAAGCGATCTAAGGTTATTGGCCGTTTTTAAGTGCTGAACGTTAGTCTTAGGAGTGTGTGAGTGTGTGTGTATATGTTCATATGTTCTCTCTCTCTCTCTCTCTCTCTCTCTCTCTCTCTCTCTCCTACCGGAACCCTCGATGCACCGATCATGGACTCTAGAACAATATTTTACACATGATAAATTGGATGATTTACTTAAAAATCTATCGAACTACGTTGTGTATAAATATCGCTCCGTTCTTGTTCTTCTTAATTGTATGCTATTAAATTAAGGCACTTTGGGATCTGTTACTATGGATCGATATGGTGTGCTAAGCTCCAAGACTTGGTTACATTTCGAGAAATGTGGTGCACTTGGATGGGTTAGAACTAGTAAAGCTCTATTCAGTCAAGAGAGGTGGAGTGTAGCTGTATTCGTCTGCTCGGTTGAGGAATAATTGGGTAGCAATGTTGCGGGGTAGGTTGGTCAATGCCGAGGTGACCGCTATACGCATAGAGATTGATCGAGTACTATGCGCGAGGTCTTAGAAATATGTATATCGCTGTCTGATATAATTTGATCGTCTTTATGTGTTCGAGAATTAAGTGTGAATGGACGTGCTGAGCAGTCATCTATGAATGTTCACAATGATACTTGCAAACTAGAGGAAGTATGGTCTAGCTATGATACTGAAATTAAGAAAGCAAGGTGTCACATGATTGCCAGTGTTGGACTTACTGTAAAATTTTTCAGGATATCAGCTGTGATGGATAATATTACAATAGATCGGTGGTGTCTTATCCATCGCATCTCTGCATTGGGTATCACATAATGATTGCCTGACAATGCTTGCTTGAGTTGGGGGACGAATTTTGGTTGATGCACCGCAACTTCCGGGGTTGCTAGCACCGAAAACCGTGATCCCGTACTTGTGTGCAAAAATGACCAATCACTAGAAATGGAACGCAGAGTTATAAACTACTCGGTCACTGCGACATATGAGTTTAAATGTAGAGGTGGTCAATCAGTTTCGAGGGAAGTCGCTACAATGTTATGCTGTCGACTGTAAGACTATGATTTACAAGGTGCAAGGTACAGTTTCCTGTGAGAGGCTGTGCATCAGTCCGTCTTAATGTCTGTTTAGAATCGGACACTGACTTAGAAGTCGCGGCAGAAAGACGAAATGCTCGGCAGTGTGCAAAAGCGTGTTAGAAAACACTGTTTGAACAAGGGCGAGAGGCAGCTTCTCATTCGCTTAGAGTATGGGCGATCAAACTTTAAAGGGCTCTCTGCAGCGTGTGTATATTTCATATCATCTTGTTCATACAAGCATCTGTAGTTTGAGGTGTCGGACTTGGCGGGCTGTTAGGAACTCTTGGATGGTCGCACTCTGAGTTATTCGGGGGAGTATTGTGAATTCCGTTTGTCCGCGCTAGAGGTGGATCGCATTGGTGCCTTCGTGACTTTTTCACTGTTTGAAGGTAGAGGATAAAGATGATAGCATGTTGAGGATCTGTTGTACTTGTATCTAGTTTGAGGCGTACAACATTGCGTGCATTTCCGGCGAATGGTCAAAACAAGGTCCTGTTCTAGTAACTGAGATCGTTCTGTTTATAGACAGGTTGCGGGAGGTAATAGATACGTCTTTCTCCGACTTAAATTGCAGAGATCAGATGGGTGAAGATAAATGCATACTCATCTATGCTTAGAAAGGGAGAATGCTTTTTTATTATTAAGTGAGTTTTGGCAGGAGTGATTATGGTTTTATATGTGAGAATGTTTAAGATTTGTGAGTGGAAATTGTCAGCGAAAGGTGAATGACGTCGGGTTCGCTGGCTGGGGGAGACACTGTTTACATGTCCTGTTGGAGATGCAAAGGGGGAGATAGAGATCTGCGCTATTCAGGGATCCATTTGTGGACAGTATGTTGTTAGACAGTAGCTGCAGAGTAGGTATAGTGAGAGTCCACTTCAGCATTCTGGTCCTGCGGCTGAGTGGATGCCTGTTTAGATGGACAGCTGTGTGGCTTTGACACGCCACCGCCGGCGCTCGGACACTCGCTTTGTAAGGCGCTATGGGATTAGTTTGAGCGTTTAGTACTTGTTTCGGTGGTTATTGGATTAAGAACTGTAATATTGAAGGCCATGTCCTCAGCGGAACCGCTGTGTAATTGAGTGTGTTTACGTATTTGAAGATATGTTTCGCGAATGGTGATGTTAAGTTGATGGCGCAATTTAGCTACCACTGTAAAAAAAATAGATATCTGCTGCTGAAAGAAAGAAAGAAAGAAAGAAAGGGGTGACCTTGCCCCCAGACCTGATGAATGAGTTATTAGTTAAGAGCAAGTGATAGTTGAATGATGCTATGTGTTCGGATATAGGAGTCTCTAAACGGCGTGGCGAGATTTTTTTTATGTGGAAATTTATGTAATCTATAGATAGTGATATTCGACCGCTAGTGACAACAGTTAAGAGCGGAAAATATAGGTACAAATCTAGCGCTGGCAGAATGTTACGGCAATGGTACTAATATTTAATTCAAGGTGGAGGTGGTAAATATGTACCAGGATTTGAATATTGTCGTATGTGCTTGATGCTCTGTATAAAAGTTTGACTCTTTAATTGCGTTTGGTATTTCTGAGTGTGTGTAAAATTAATTTTACTGTTGAAAGTGCGAGAAAGATGAGTTGATTTGTGTTTAGATAGAGGCTACGTTTGTAATTCGAAAAGAGGGGATGAGAATGGTAAATTGATTGAAGGACATGGTTTGTGGGGTGAAATATGAGTGTCAAGATAGGGTTGAGGACGTTTGCGTATGTTGATTGTGGGACGGGTGTGAGGTTAGTTGCGGTGGGAGGTGTAGATAAGGTCTTATTTTAAAAAAAATGTTGTAAAGTAAGAATAATATTGAGGTTTTAGATGGCTGGTCACGCGACGAGGCGAGAGCAGGGATGTGTAGTTATGTTTAATTAAAGGGCCGTGTAATGTCGTGTGAGGAGCAATGCGCAGTATGCTACAGAGCCATGGGAAGTAAAGACATGTGCTGCTATGATGTATCTAGCTTATGGAGGCTGCGCTTTGATAATTATGCTGCGTTGATATAAAGTTGACTTTCACCCGCGTTCGGTGGTAGCGGCTCGGGGTTGTGATGGATTGCGGTCCTGGACGTATGTGTGTGCTTTTACCGCTGACGAGTGCGTTGACCGCGCCAACTCACGCTTGCGGAAGCCGAGCAGGAGCTGTGCGAGGTCTGAAATCAGACGGATGGGTTACTTCACGATCCTGTGGGCAGGGTGCGGAGTAGGGGGGACCTGCGCACGTCTGCTGAGTTATTTTGCGAGCGGATCTGCAGGTTCTGCTATGCGTTATTAGGATAGTTTACGAGTACTGAGCGTATTATTTAGTAGCAGTTCGCTATAGTGTGTACTGAAATTATGATTGGGTGCATGTCTGTGGGCTGTGCAACATGGCCCACGGCACATCTGGGTGGGTGTTTTGTGATAGCGTGTAGATATACTGTATGGTTAAATAAGTTGTTCGAAAAAATAAATACAGTGTTCTCAATGATTAAACGCGCCTGCAGCGCAGATCAGAGTGATTGGTTTTCCCGTCACCATCTCGGTTGCATGCGAGTAGTAAATGTTTTCCCGGCCGCGTTAATCATGTGTGTCAACGAGCCATGAGCTGTTCTGACAATAGACGTGAAGGCAGGTCCAGACCTGAGACGCCGGCGGTATACATGAGAAGGACAATGCAGCTTTCACATGTGTCGGCTGTCACGAGCGCTCGGAAGCTGAACTTGGCTAGAGACTCTGGAAATCCCTTCCCCGCCGACCGCACGCGCGGGCGACCTGCCTTGCAGCGTAATCTAAGGCGCATAGGTGATATCAATTTCTCCGGTGTTAGGTGCGAATGCGGCTGTGTTGAGGCCATGTTTGGAGGGTGCCGAGCAGAGACTTTTGGTCGGTTTGGCAGCTGAGGGTGTTTGGGCGCGTCTGTTGCACTATTTTGCGAGCATTTCTGCGCACTGTGCGGTGCTTCATTTGGAGAGTTTAAAAGTGTAGAGCTCGTCTGCTGATATTGTGCACTGCAGTATTTAAGAGCTGTTTGCTATTGTGTGGTGAAATTAGGAGTTGTTTACGTGTTTGTGGCCTGTGTCAGATGACCACAGTCGGATCAGTGCGAGTGTTTTGTGAGAAATATACTCCACGACTAAATAAAAGGGACTCCATATAAATAGAGTGCAGCCCTTCCTTACTTCCCCGAGCAGCACAGCGCAGTCTGAGCTGTTTTTGCGCAATAACGGCAATCTGGTCAGAATGTGAGTGAGTATACAAATAACTGGACAAATTTATCTGTAGAGGAGTTACAGGTCTGGATTGGAATGAATATCTTGATGGGTGTGGTTGTATTGCCAAGTGTTTTTATTCTGAAAATTAGCAGTTGTTTGGTTATTTGGAGGTAAATGTTCTGCATTATTTACGAGCGGTATGAATGTCTGTTGGCTGTGCTATGAGTTACTTTTAACTGTTTACAATTAGCAAGCGTGTGTCCAGAACATTATAAATGAGTTATGTATGAGTGTTTTGCAGGTCTGTATGATGTGGGACATGTCGGTGTGATACATATACTCCATTCCTAAATAAAGCAAATTAGTTCCTCCATCCATGGACGTAGTGCAGGGTGAGTCCGTTTACCAGAAACGTGTAGGAAGAGGTTGAGTGCTGGTGGCTTAGATTGAAACAATTTTCTTAGGTTGGTAGCGGAGGCGCAAGTAAGCTTTGTTTATTGGCAGATTTCAAACTTGGCGCTGGTTCCTAGGAGGAGGAGGTGGCTGTCTGGTCCTCGAAAAGTAGTTGAAATTAGGGAGTTGAACACGTTTGCATACTTATATGAAATTGTAAATTCAATTATTTAATATCTACATCTACATCTACATCTATACTCCGCGAGCCACCTTACGGTGTGTGGCGGAGGGTACTTATTGTACCACTATCTGATCCCCCCTTCCCTGTTCCATTCACGAATTGTGCGTGGGAAGAACGACTGCTTGTAAGTCTCCGTATTTGCTCTAATTTCTCGGATCTTTTCGTTGTGATCATTACGCGAGATATATGTGGGCGGTAGTAATATGTTGCCCATCTCTTCCCGGAATGTGCTCTCTCGTAATTTCGATAATAAACCTCTCCGTATTGCGTAACGCCTTTCTTGAAGTGTCCGCCACTGGAGCTTGTTCAGCATCTCCGTAACGCTCTCGCGCTGACTAAATGTCCCCATGACGAATCGCGCTGCTTTTCGCTGGATCATGTCTATCTCTTCTATTAATCCAACCTGGTAAGGGTCCCATACTGATGAGCAATACTCAAGAATCGGACGAACAAGCGTTTTGTAAGCTACTTCTTTCGTCGATGAGTCACATTTTCTTAGAATTCTTCCTATGAATCTCAACCTGGCGCCTGCTTTTCCCACTATTTGTTTTATGTGATCATTCCACTTCAGATCGCTCCGGATAGTAACTCCTAAGTATTTTACGGTCGTTACCGCTTCCAATGATTTTCCACCTATGGCATAATCGTACTGGAATGGATTTCTGCCCCTATGTATGCGCATTATATTACATTTATCTATGTTTAGGGAAAGCTGCCAGCTGTCGCACCATTCATTAATCCTCTGCAGGTCTTCCTGGAGTACGTACGAGTCTTCTGATGTTGCTACTTTCTTGTAGACAACCGTGTCATCTGCAAATAGCCTCACGGAGCTACCGATGTTGTCAACTAAGTCATTTATGTATATTGTAAACAATAAAGGTCCTATCACGCTTCCTTGCGGTACTCCCGAAATTACCTCTACGTCTGCAGATTTTGAACCGTTAAGAATGACATGTTGTGTTCTTTCTTCTAGGAAATCCTGAATCCAATCACAAACCTGGTCCGATATTCCGTAAGCTCGTATTTTTTTCACTAAACGTAAGTGCGGAACCGTATCAAATGCCTTCCTGAAGTCCAGGAATACGGCATCAATCTGCTCGCCAGTGTCTACGGCACTGTGAATTTCTTGGACAAATAGGGCGAGCTGAGTTTCACATGATCTCTGTTTGCGGAATCCATGTTGGTTATGATGAAGGAGATTTGTATTATCTAAGAACGTCATAATACGAGAACATAAAACATGTTCCATTATTCTACAACAGATTGACGTAAGCGAAATAGGATATATAGCGGGGTGGTGAGAGTGAATTAGCGAGCGTTCTCGCGACGAGCAAACGCGCTGTTATACAGTCACGGTGGATTCCACTGTTGGTCAAACTCTGGCACCAAACATAACTTTTGTCCGGCACGCGGTCGACAGGTTCCATTGTGTCCAGCGTTAAGTGCTCGCGGGTGTGACTGACCGTTTGTGGTGCGGCCCTGAGGCGCCGCTCGCCGCCTAGCTGGCGCGCTGGTCATGGGGGTGTGCTTGACGTCAGCCAGCCAGGGAGCTGCCGGTGGAGTGGGCTCAGGCGGCCGCGCGTACGTCAGCTGCGCTCTGGAGTTTCGATGTGTGAGCATGGAGAAAGTTGGAACACACCTGCATGACCGTAATGTCTGAAATGAAGACTCATTTTCCATGTATTTACAGAAGGCTATGTCCATCGCGTGAATGGAGGGTGTGTGACGTAAACGAGGCGGCGGCGCAGCGATTGTACAGTTATTACGCGCGCGCGAGAGTGAGTCAATTAGCAGGCGTTCTAGTGCGGTCCAAACGTGCTGTTATATAGTCATGGTGGATTCCACTGTCGAGCAAACTTTGCCGCCAAAAGTGTAGCACTGCGTTCTCGCTCGCACACGGACACGTGGTGGACGGTGAGCGGTCGGCATCGACAGGTTTGAACGTGGCGCCGAAAGTGTTGCAGGAAAACGGCCGAACATTGTGTGATTCAGCTCTGAGGCAGACAATTTTGGAGGGAAACGTGCGGAGGCGACGATGTACACGTGGTGAGCGGACAAGGGGCCGCTGTGAGGTCAAACTCGGCAAGTTCCAGCGTGTCCAGTGAAAACATGTTTACGACGTGGGGGCGATCGCTGGGCTCGCCCCCCGTGCTAGTGGCCGGCTGCCTCACGTGACAGGTGTAGGCAGTGTCTCCGCGCGATTGTCAGGGGTGGCGAGGATTTGAACTAATTCAGTTGGAGCACAGACGTCGTGGTGACTGCACTGCGATATCAAAGATGTGTGTGCTGACTGTGTTGGAGAACAAGTGATGACCGTACTGCTTGAAATAAAGTCTTCAGTCCCTTTCCCCCTGCAAAATCAAAGGACGTGACTTACGTTACTATAAGTGCAGTTTATTATTTGACGTGATTATGATAGGCTACCAGTGAAAAACGATAAGTGACGGGGAAAGCTCGTACATGTGATCAATTATGGTTTTGGGATTTGAACTTGTGATAGATTGTTATGGATGTAAGGAGAATGGTTTTCTCACCGAGTAAATCGGACATCTTGAATAAATAATAAATGATAATAATACATAGAAGTACAGTTTTCGAAAGAATATCGTTTTGGAAATTGAATTTGGCGCAATTTTCTAGTCGAGGTAGGCCTATAATAATAAATGATAATGAATGATAATAAATGATAATGAATGATAATAAATGATAATGAATGATAATAAATGATAGTAAATGATAATGAATGATAATAAATGATTATGAATGATAATTATGATAATAAATGACAATGAATGATAATGCATGTACATAAATAATAATGAATAATAATAAACAAAAGTAAGGTTTTGCAGCCATTATCGTGCTGTAATTTGGATTTGGAGGGAATTTTCTAGTGGAGGCAGGTCAATAATAATAAATAATAACAATAAATGATAATAAACAATAATAAATAATAACAAATGACAATGAATGATAATAAATAATAATAAATAATAATGAATGTTAATGAATGACAATCAATAATAATAAAAAGAGAAGTATGGTATTTTGCATGCATTATCCTGTTGGAATTCAAACTTCCCAGCATTTTTTCTTCTGGAGGCTTAGGTTAGTGGACATAGCGCACTTGGGCTATTTCCCCACCAAAAATTCAAAATTCCGGCCATTTTTTCTTGAGGTTAGATTAGTGGACGTAGCACAATTGGCCTATTTTCCCGCAAAATCCGCCATCTTGGATGACGTCATGCGCTGTTGCCAAGTCTACATGCCGCTATCTTGGATGACGTCATCGCCGCAATCTTGAATAAATTTGGCAACAATGGAGAGTGGGGTGGCACCACCCTTGTCCCCTTACTGACGATACAGTGTTATGTAAACGTAACTCCTTTCCACCTTTCCCACCTTTCACTATTATAAACAATGGAATCATAACTTTCATTTGTCTGATCGGGAATGCATATTTTCCTTCCTGTTAGTTCAACTGTGCACACAAAGAAGTGTTTAAGATATTACTATTCGCTTTTATTATCTGTAACAGTAATGGCATGTCACCTATACTTATATATACACCCATTTTTGTTCAAAGGCCTGGTATTGATCTATAACAGAAATAACCGAGTATATTTAACATCATTTATACTTGTTTGTACGATATAAATTGCTAATGTCAAGGTAAATTGCATCTTAGTGAAAATGAACGAAATGTAACTACTTTTAATGAGTTCATTCTCTATATAATATGTTTATAATATATTTATTTTGTACAATAGCTCACAGCCTACTGCTGTCTCACGTTGTTTGTTTTGTTTACGATGTATTATGTAGGGCCTGATGATGGCGTTGACAAAACGTCGAAACTAGTAGCCAAATAAATATAAAATCTTAAGTACAGCATTTTTAATAAAAAGTGTGTTCGAATCCTGCCGTCGGTAAAAATTTTCATTCTCCCCTTCATCTGCCTATATCTATCATAGATGTTTGAAACTTGAAAAGGTCTCTGGTAGCATATAGTTTGATTTCAGAAATTTCTTACAACTGTCAGAGAACGCCATCAGAATGAAAGGAGTATAGCTTTCTTCACCTTAATACTTTTAATTGTAACATACAATTACAACTAATGCCAGTAATTAAATTCCAAGTCAGTACAGTTCACAACCACACTTTGAAAACAGTATACTAGCAACAACACTACCGCAGTGCTGAAACATTGTAGTGACAAACAGAGCCGTACGGAGGTGATCCTGTAAAATGGCAGATTTGCCAAAGCTATGATCTCCCCCCCCCCCCCCCCCCCCACCATCCACAGGTCCGTCCTCCCATCAGACTAACTTTCGGTAATACACTCCTGGAAATGGAAAAAAGAACACATTGACACCGGTGTGTCAGACCCACCATACTTGCTCCGGACACTGCGAGAGGGCTGTACAAGCAATGATCACACGCACGGCACAGCGGACACACCAGGAACCGCGGTGTTGGCCGTCGAATGGCGCTAGCTGCGCAGCATTTGTGCACCGCCGCCGTCAGTGTCAGCCAGTTTGCCGTGGCATACGGAGCTCCATCGCAGTCTTTAACACTGGTAGCATGCCGCGACCGCGTGGACGTGAACCGTATGTGCAGTTGACGGACTTTGAGCGAGGGCGTATAGTGGGCATGCGGGAGGCCGGGTGGACGTACCGCCGAATTGCTCAACACGTGGGGCGTGAGGTCTCCACAGTACATCGATGTTGTCGCCAGTGGTCGGCGGAAGGTGCACGTGCCCGTCGACCTGGGACCGGACCGCAGCGACGCACGGATGCACGCCAAGACCGTAGGATCCTACGCAGTGCCGTAGGGGACCGCACCGCCACTTCCCAGCAAATTAGGGACACTGTTGCTCCTGGGGTATCGGCGAGGACCATTCGCAACCGTCTCCATGAAGCTGGGCCACGGTCCCATACACCGTTAGGCCGTCTTCCGCTCACGCCCCAACATCGTGCAGCCCGCCTCCAGTGGTGTCGCGACAGGCGTGAATGGAGGGACGAATGGAGACGTGTCGTCTTCAGCGATGAGAGTCGCTTCTGCCTTGGTGCCAATGATGGTCGTATGCGTGTTTGGCGCCGTGCAGGTGAGCGCCACAATCAGGACTGCATACGACCGAGGCACACAGGGCCAACACCCGGCATCATGGTGTGGGGAGCGATCTCCTACACTGGCCGTACACCACTGGTGATCGTCGAGGGGACACTGAATAGTACACGGTACATCCAAACCGTCATCGAACCCATCGTTCTACCATTCCTAGACCGGCAAGGGAACTTGCTGTTCCAACAGGACAATGCACATTCGCATGTATCCCGTGCCACCCAACGTGCTCTAGAAGGTGTAAGTCAACTACCCTGGCCAGCAAGATCTCCGGATCTGTCCCCCATTGAGCATGTTTGGGACTGGATGAAGCGTCGTCTCACGCGGTCTGCACGTCCAGCACGAACGCTGGTCCAACTGAGGCGCCAGGTGGAAATGGCATGGCAAGCCGTTCCACAGGACTACATCCAGCATCTCTACGATCGTCTCCATGGGAGAATAGCAGCCTGCATTGCTGCGAAAGGTGGATATACACTGTACTAGTGCCGACATTGTGCATGCTCTGTTGCCTGAGTCTATGTGCCTGTGGTTCTGTCAGTGTGATCATGTGATGTATCTGACCCCAGGAATGTGTCAATAAAGTTTCCCCTTCTTGGGACAATGAATTCACGGTGTTCTTATTTCAGTTTCCAGGAGTGTACATCCATGTTCATGGTTAGATCAATTTGTGTTCACACTTCCTCCAAATTGGCTACTAAGTCACAAACTGGAATTTATGTGTGGCTATTTAAAGTCCTCAGGGGATTCACTACACTAAGTGAATATGTGCCGTAGCGCGCACAGGACCCCGAGCTGTAGTGGTGCTATTTACCTTTTAGTTTTCTGCACTGCTGCCTACTCTTTTACTATTCTTTGTATCTATCAAAACAACTCTTCAACTATCAATCTATCTAGAAAAGGAGTAAGTAAACAATAACCGGATATGACTATTTTACCCAAAAGTGACAGTTTTCAGGATATTGATGAAAAAGGAACCGGCGACACGCATGCGCGCACTTATTAGGGATTGTAATAATTTAAATGATTTTTATCATGCATTTCTATCGGCATATTGGTCCGAAAACACGCAAGACAGAGTCAATCATAGTCTTATTATGCAGCGTAATTATAACAATCTTGAGTTCCGCACTCCGGCAGAATACTTAGAAGATATGATTCGAAAGAATCAATTCCTTTCCAATCCTTATAGCCCAACTGAATTAAGTCGCATTTGTTTAACTAAGCTGCATCAATCGATAACACACATTGCTTTACCCAGAAGATTTTAAAGACGACATTGAAACTTTTAAGACTTTGCTACAAGAACTTGAGTATGACAACGACGACGGAACTTCTTGTAATTTTTTCACTGACGATAATCACAATAGATTTTCAGAGGAAAAGGGATAATGATCGGAACGGAGGTTATAGCGATAATTTTGAAAATGACAGACGAATCAGACAGCCTTATGACAAAGGAAAGCGTAGCGATTAGGCAGTATTATTTAGTTCGCAATGATATTCTTTTTAAACGAAAATCGGTTGACAACTCTGGTTAGTTTGCATTCCTGATGAGTGGGTTAATAAATTGATTTGGTATACATTTTCAGTATGCACACTTTGGTCCCAGAAAATGCTTTCATAAATTGCGAGAAAATTGCTACTTCAGTAATACGGAAAAACGTATTCGACTTGTTCTTGCCAAATGCAAATTATGTCAGAAGGCTAAGCCGCCAACTATTTCTGATAGAGCACCGTTTTTTCCTATCATTCCAGCGAAATTAAAGGAGATGGCTGTAGTCGATTTGTTCGGTCCAGTGGTTCGTTCTACTAATGGTTTTGCGTACATTTTGTTAGTAGTGGAATTGACATCAAAATATGTGTGTTTTACACCTTTACGCAAAGCAACAGCTCGTTCAGTGTCTAATACTTTCATCAAACATTTTCTTAAAGAAGTGGGTCATGCTGATAAAGTTATATCAGATAATGGATCACAGTTTCGCTCTAAAATTTGGCTTCGTACTCTACGGCGTCATAAGATTAAACCAATTTTCATTTCACTTTTTCGCCTTGAATCTAACGCTTCAGAGAGATGTATGAAGGAAATCAATAAATTGTGTCGCCTTTATTGTCATCATAATCACAGAACGAGGGATCAGTATCTTCATATTTTTCAAAACATTCTGAATGAACTCGCTAATGATTCAACTTCTTTACCGCCTATATTGATATTAAAAAATAAAGCACGGACAAATTGCATTTCCGAAATCGTTCCTTTTCCGCCTACACGGAAACTGCGGCATTCTGAAGCTGTCAACCTGGCTCTACAAAATATTGCATCTGCGGCTGCTAGAAGAGAGGAATCAGCTAAACGTCCGGGTCTTTTAAAAACTTTGTCAGTTGGTCAAAAGGTGTTAATTAAGTCTCATCGTTTGTCTCACACAAAGGAAAGGGCTTGTGTCGCAAATTTTTCTACTTTATAACGGTCCATGTAGAGTTGGGAAAATTATTCATGATAACACTGTCGAAGTAGAAACTCTTAAATCACGGCGCTCTAAGGGAATACATCATATATCGAACGTTAAAATTTTTGTGGAATGACATATTTTTGAGAAATTAACAGTTACACGTAAACACGCAGAGAATACAAGGATACCGCGCCGTGTTCTGGCGGCAGCACATACTCAAAGCAACAGTCAAGTCCGCGCGTCGCACAAGGCAGTCGTTGACTGCAAACAATTACTTCCTACGTCACGCGTACCTACAGCTGAACGAGCGCTCAGTGCGAAGGCACTGACAGCCGTAGGCAAATACACAGTCTAATTTCTCCGATTAAATTCAGTATAAATCTATAGTGACTTGATATCTTACGTTATTAACGTTCAGTTTTTTCCAGGATACAGTTGTATAGCATATTTAAGAACTTCAGGTAAATTCTGTGCATTAAGAGTACTTGCTATCGAGAAAATTACAGGAAGAATGTAATTTCGAAGAAGAAAGTAATAAACTAAAAAGGTAGATATTAATTGAGTTTATTTTTCAGGTAACATATTTCTACTTAGGTATGTACTTTATACGTAATTTGCTGCTCGCGATTACGTGATTTATACTTTGTGCTAAATTTTATGCTGTATGAATTTACTTGTGAAGTGACATGCTTGCATACATCCGCTGATCTTGACAATGTTTTATTAATGAACAGGGTTGTTACTTGTGTATATTATGCATCGCTTGGCTACTATGCATTTTCACTGATGACATATTTTTTATTATGTGCCTGCTGTGCCTATTTATTGAAATTATAATTGTCACCAGATTAGTTGTGCTGATATGGTTATGTATGTAAGTTATAATTTGTGATTTATCTGCTGGCGCCTTCATGTTTACTTATTGAGATTACATATGAACATTTATTTGCTTATGGTGGTATGATGCTAATGACCTGTTTATTATGTTAGATATATACTTGCTGCTTTGCATATGGATTGCATATTTAAACATTTCTGTTTTTTTTTGTCATAACTACTCTTTAATTTGGTATAAAAATGCTTATATACTGCGTACAAACATAGAGTTTAGGTTACACTATGGTATTAATTATAGACTGTTCGCTTGGCAGAGCCTCGTTGTAGGGATTGTGCTGCATCCACTTGTTGACATTCTGTTCACTACTGGTATATTTACTAGGTATTGCATGTTTTGCTTACGCTCAGTGCTTTATACACTCCTGGAAATTGAAATAAGAACACCGTGAATTCATTGTCCCAGGAAGGGGAAACTTTATTGACACATTCCTGGGGTCAGATACATCACATGATCACACTGACAGAACCACAGGCACATAGACTCAGGCAACAGAGCATGCACAATGTCGGCACTAGTACAGTGTATATCCACCTTTCGCAGCAATGCAGGCTGCTATTCTCCCATGGAGACGATCGTAGAGATGCTGGATGTAGTCCTGTGGAACGGCTTGCCATGCCATTTCCACCTGGCGCCTCAGTTGGACCAGCGTTCGTGCTGGACGTGCAGACCGCGTGAGACGACGCTTCATCCAGTCCCAAACATGCTCAATGGGGGACAGATCCGGAGATCTTGCTGGCCAGGGTAGTTGACTTACACCTTCTAGAGCACGTTGGGTGGCACGGGATACATGCGAATGTGCATTGTCCTGTTGGAACAGCAAGTTCCCTTGCCGGTCTAGGAATGGTAGAACGATGGGTTCGATGACGGTTTGGATGTACCGTGTACTATTCAGTGTCCCCTCGACGATCACCAGTGGTGTACGGCCAGTGTAGGAGATCGCTCCCCACACCATGATGCCGGGTGTTGGCCCTGTGTGCCTCGGTCGTATGCAGTCCTGATTGTGGCGCTCACCTGCACGGCGCCAAACACGCATACGACCATCATTGGCACCAAGGCAGAAGCGACTCTCATCGCTGAAGACGACACGTCTCCATTCGTCCCTCCATTCACGCCTGTCGCGACACCACTGGAGGCGGGCTGCACGATGTTGGGGCGTGAGCGGAAGACGGCCTAACGGTGTATGGGACCGTGGCCCAGCTTCATGGAGACGGTTGCGAATGGTCCTCGCCGATACCCCAGGAGCAACAGTGTCCCTAATTTGCTGGGAAGTGGCGGTGCGGTCCCCTACGGCACTGCGTAGGATCCTACGGTCTTGGCGTGCATCCGTGCGTCGCTGCGGTCCGGTCCCAGGTCGACGGGCACGTGCACCTTCCGCCGACCACTGGCGACAACATCGATGTACTGTGGAGACCTCACGCCCCACGTGTTGAGCAATTCGGCGGTACGTCCACCCGGCCTCCCGCATGCCCACTATACGCCCTCGCTCAAAGTCCGTCAACTGCACATACGGTTCACGTCCACGCTGTCGCGGCATGCTACCAGTGTTAAAGACTGCGATGGAGCTCCGTATGCCACGGCAAACTGGCTGACACTGACGGCGGCGGTGCACAAATGCTGCGCAGCTAGCGCCATTCGACGGCCAACACCGCGGTTCCTGGTGTGTCCGCTGTGCCGTGCGTGTGATCATTGCTTGTACAGCCCTCTCGCAGTGTCCGGAGCAAGTATGGTGGGTCTGACACACCGGTGTCAATGTGTTCTTTTTTCCATTTCCAGGAGTGTATTTTAAGATAAGAAAATGAACTGCTATAATTCTACAAACTACACGGGTACGAGAAACTCCATTGAAATCACATGAACTGGAGGTTTTATGGAGGCTGTATTAATTCATTATAATAGAAAGGAAGCTGACAACATGAAATACCAAAACTAGCTTTAGACCACTGACAGTTATTACACTGCATTCTTCGTGAGCAATTGAAATTGCAAGTGACACTTGACACAAAGAAATACTCCACATGTTTGCTTCTGTTTTGCCATGATTCTTGAAGTGGTGCACACACTGTGAAATATTACGATTTATTCATTCAAAGTCTTATGTGGTCATTCATACTGCGTACTCACACCTACTTACTGAAAGTTATTCAAACTGAAGGCTCTTAGAGGTCATGTACGCATTTATTTTATTTTATGATGGACAAGGTAACCAAAATGTATTTTATAATTCATAATCAGTAGAAGATTTGGCTCAGGTGGATTACACAGAGATTGTGTGTGGACACTGTGTCTTCGGATTGTATGGGTGATGAATTAAAGTTTGCACTAGGACTTTATTTGTACTCGTTCGAGGAGACTGACTAGAGGAAAGAGCTGTTATGCAAGTGAAATGATATTGGTGATAAGGTTTATATGTATCGATGTATTGAAGAGGTATTATCGAAGTACTGAGATTATGTGATGCTGATGATTATTGGAGTTTTGGTGGATAAGAGATAAGGTAAATTATATTGATGATAAGGTTTATATGTATCGACGTGTTGAAGAGGTACTATTGAAGTATTGAGATTATGTGATGCTGATGATTATTAGAGTTTTGGTGGATAGGAGGTAAAGTAAGTGAGGAACATTTTTTTTTTGTTGGTTTATAAGGAACAAGAAGGATAAAGATGGCAGACTAGAACACTGCAATGGAAGGAAGATTGTCTACACACAGACTTTGTTAAATCAATAAGCAGTATATACTTTTTTTTTAGAGAGGAAGTATTTGCATATCTTGGCACATTGACAGTTGTTCAGCAACCGTACATTTTGATTTGGCTTGGCAAACATTGGTCTTGACGTGACTATGACGTTGACTAACTATTATTGACTATTATACACTGCTGCCACTACTATTTGCTACACATGTTGAACATCAAATTTTGACAGAATTGCATTTACACAGTTAACACTATTCAATTACACATTAGTACTTAATATGTGGACGAAAGATGAGTGAGTGTGCTTTGTGTGTTTTCCTTTCCTAATCCCAAATATTTGGTACCGACCTGCCTCCTAAATATTATTTTACTTGTTTGTTGTGGCTTGCACTGACACCCATGAATATTATAGGTTTACTGATATTTGTATATTTGTAATAGTTAATATGACAATTATCTGATATCATTTGTGTGTTTATTATAATTTGCATGTTTAGTGTAAGAGCATTGATAATAATTTTGTAATAGCAATTGTGTGTGCATTCAAACTGTTGTTCGTGCTTACACCTATTATCATTGATGGGTGCCACTTAGAAATGTTTAATTTCTGCTGATGAACTCTGAGGAACTGTTTATTTATAGCTAGTGAATATTATGGACTACTGCCTGCACTTGTTCAACACTGCTGGGTGCCACTGTTGGAACTGCTCAACCACTGATAAAATGTCACTTGTTGGTGTCTGCACCTGCTCGCCATTACTGGGTGCCACTGTTGGAACTGCTGCTACTGAGGTAATGTCACTTGTTGCTGTCTGCACCTGTTCAATATTGCTGGGTGCCACTGTTGGAACTGCTACCATTGATGTGATAACACTCATTCGTGTCTGCACTTGTTCGCCATTACTGGGTGCCACTGTTGGAACTGCTGCTACTCAAATGATATCACTTCTTGGTGTCTGCGCCTGTTCAACATTGCTGGGTGCCACTGTTTGAACTGCTACCATTGATGTGATGACACTCATTCGTGCCTGCACTTGTTCGCCATTACTGGGTGCCACTGATGGAACTGCTGCTACTGAAATGCCACTTGTTGATGTCTGCACCTGTTCAGCATTGCTGGGTGGCACTGTTGGAACTGCTCAACCACTGATGAAATGTCACTTGTTGGTGTCTGCACCTGCTCGCCATTACTGGGTGCCACTCTTGGAACTGCTGCTACTGAGATAATGTCACTTGTTGCTGTCTGCACCTGTTCAATATTGCTGGGTGCCACTGTTGGAACTGCTGCTACTTGGATAATGTCACATGTTGCTGTCTGCACCTGTTCAGCATTTCTGGGTGCCACTGTGGGAACTGCTCAGCCACTGTTGAGATGTCACTTGTTGCTGTCTGCACCTGCTCGCCATTACTGGGTGCCACTGTTGGAACTGCTGCTACTGAGATAATGTCACTTGTTGCTGTCTGCACCTGTTCAATATTGCTGGGTGCCACTGTTGGAACTGCTGCTACTGGGATAGTGTCACATGTTGCTGTCTGCACCTGTTCAGCATTTCTGGGTGCCACTGTGGGAACTGCTCAGCCACTGTTGAGATGTCACTTGTTGCTGTCTGCACCTGCTCGCCATTACTGGCTGGCACTGCTGGAACTGCTGCTACTGAGATAATGTCACTTGTTGCTGTCTGCACCTGTTCAACATTTCTGGGTGCCACTGTTGGAACTGTCAGCTACTCTGAGGAGTGCTACTTGTTTATTGAACTACCGAAAAGATTTTATGTGAATATTTGTGCAAACTGATTTATTGTGTATATACTGTTTATGAAATGTTATGAGACTCTTACCTGCACCTATTCCTCATTGCTGGTGTCATTGATTGAACTGTTTAACTACTCTGAGAAATGATACTTGCATAAACTATTCTGTAAAATCACATGTATGCAAGCATTTGTATTCCTTACTGTATTTTTATATGTTAAGGTTATTGAAGGGTCAGTGCAAAGCCAAAACTTACTTAGTTATGTAATATTTACTTACTAATATCATCTTTTATTTTTGTCTGTGTTTTTGGATGAATTTGGTGGTATTTTGACCACCAATGCTGGCAAAAATACCACCAAAGTCTAGCCTATGGAGGAGGGGCATATGAAAAGTGGCTACACTGAGTCACAGAGCCAGAGATTGCGCCAAAGATTATTATTCCGCTGCCTCCACTGGTGCAGTAGTAGTTCAGAGGATGTCGAGTGCAGTTGTTCTGTTGGTCGAGAGAATAGATGCTGTTTGGTTGGTGTAATGTATAGATGGAAGATGTTGCAATGATCACAGTGTATTTTTCGTCAATATATAATGAGGTAAGAAAGAAAGGTATTACAGATTTCTTTAATGACAATGCCTCTTGGTCACAGGTTCAGTCAACAAAGCATCTGGCTCGTGTTCATGTATTAGACTTGTAATTCTGGTTTCTATGTGTAATTATAGTTTCTGGTTTTTCAATTAGTTCATTGTAAATGGTGTTTAAAATATCTTGTCGTATTGAGGAAGAACCAAGCCAGATACATGTACATTGAGTCACACTATCACCCACAGAACAGTTACACTTGTGCTTTGATGTTTCGTAGTTTTTATAGTTGCAGGGGACTTAATTAATCAATTGTGTTAATGCAAATTCCTTGTCATTCTTTATTTTTATTTTATGCAGTCAGATTGGGTGCTAATACTAGTCAGGGCCAACCGGTTACGAGACTTCGTAACTGGACACACAGCTACTAAAATTATTGCATTTATTCATTATTCTTTTAACTACACCCCCCATGCAACATTCAGTTTTCTGATCGATTAGTAATAAAAATGAAATGATGTAGTTGTTTGATGGGAACAATAAGAAATATCTAGTGTACGACTTTCTTCATGTGTGGAGGAGTAGTGATGCTTTCTATAGTGCAATTACAACTGAAGTTCAGCATAACAAGTAAGTAAATTTTTATTAATTTACTTTATTATTCATGACAGCGTAGTGAAAAGCTACAGAAATATGTGACACATGTAACTCAGACAAATTCGATGTAAAACATACGAAAAAATTAAATAAGTTTTATAAAATTCCAACAAATTAACATTTTGAGACGTTGTTTCCTGTCTTTATATTCCTAATTGCTTCCTGTTTTTTGCACAATTTCTATCCAGGTCGAGTGTTTCCCTAGCTCTCTTCCTGGCCTCCATAACTTGCTCACGTTTATGTTTGTACCATATCTTCCTCGTTGTTGTTGGTATTATTTGTCCCATAAATTTCTTTGGTGCTTCAGTCATAGTGTTCTTTATACCTTCTAATTGATCATTACAACTTCTTCCGTTACTGTGTTTTGATTCCAGGACGTCAAATTTGTTATGCATTCTGATATTACACTGGTGACACAACTCTGGATTCTTAAACTTCTCAACATCAAACTGCCTCTTGACCATGCCGTTCCTCTCTCTCGTATAACACAACTGTAGCTTTAGTACGTCAGTTACTAGGTAATGGACTGGGTCCGCAACAGTCACTCTGTCATACATAATCTCTCTCATATACTTCTTATGTGTCTCATCTATAAACATACGATCGATGTAATTGATAGTACTATCATCTGGCGTACCTTTTTGTGGGGGATGGTCGCTGAACTCACCACAAGATTCTGGTTAACATGATGGGGCGTACAGTGGAGGAAAAAGACAAGGTAAAATACCAGAGGGAACTATCCAACGAATTCAGCATTGTAAAAGGAGTGAGTCAAGGTGATACCACGAGAGCTATTTTTAAAAATAAGGAATGATAGGTCGCGAAATGGAAACCACAGTGAAAATCAAAAGTGTTTTATTTGAAACGGTTAGCTACACCTTCCAGCTACTTCTCTACACAGTCGCCGCTCATACTTTGACATCTGTCGTACCGTTGTACCATCTTTTCAATTCCCTCGTTATAGAAGATAGCCGCCAGTGCTTTTCGACAACTTTCTACTCTGGATTGCAGCTCATTGTCTGTGTCAAAATAATTTCTTCATAGCCAGCGGTTCATCTGAGCAGAGATGAACCTCAAGGGTAGCCAATTACGGGCTGCATTGAGGGTGATCAAACACTACCAACTGAAAACGCTGCAGGAGCATCTTCATTGCCCCTGCAGAGTGCGGCCGAGAATTGTCGCGTAGAACGGACTGCATGACAGTTATGTGAATTGCATAGCTTCAGGCGAAATCTTTCGCCAAGCCCTCATACTTGACAGGAGTTGCTAATTTCTAGCAATATTTACGTTCTCAGTGCGTGCTCAGAACTGAAAAGAGCGACATGATGTGATCGATGGGCTTGCTAGACACATTGGCCAACGCATCTGTGCAAATCTTCATCAGATATTCGCTGTATTTTCCATTTCGCGACTGATAGTTTCTTACTTTCCGAATAACCCTCGCATTTCACCATTGCTTTTCAATTTGGTACTTTAGAAAGTAACGTGGGAAATGAAAAGAGAAGGCAAAAAGGCGAAACTTGGAAACTAGGCGCGTGTTTGCTACTGTGGGACCCTTAACTGATATGAAAGTTTGGGGGCAGAACCACGACTCTACGGAAATCACACACGTAGCTTTATATTTCATCTGCACAAGGTGTGTAATTTGATCTTATGATGACCCTGATATGAATCCTACGTGGGTTTGCTAGCGTCTCATATAATTTATCACTTAATTTGATTGGTCAAAGTGTCACTCAAAAATGATAATGAGAAAGGATTGGGTGAGCGTGACAGTTTAACAAATAAATGCCGGCATAAAAATATATAATAACATATATTTTCCTTAAATGGAACCAAAACTGATCATGAAAATTTACAAGGAACAGTCATGCATATTAACGTAAACCGTACAGATACAGATACTTGATAGAGATGTTACTAAAAACTCAGTAGAAACGACATTGCATGGAATGTAGCTTTCTTCTCTACCAGTAGAAGGGGGAGCAAGCAGTACAGATGAAATATAGAACAGCGATGAACAAGTGGTTAATGGGATGAAGTACCACTATATCACCTAAGGAGCAAAGTGATCCTATGGAAGGCACCGCTGAGCAAGCTCATTTAGAATTCTGGGCCAAAAAATCAACTGAAGCCTTTCAGGTCGGAGCCGCGTGTATTACCGACAGTACGGCCAAAAGACGGCGTACTGATGACGGCTGCAACTCGTGGTCCGCCGTGGAGACCGATCGAAGCGCTAGCAATTAAAAAAATAGTAAGTGTTTGTCCGGCCTCTGCGAATGAAATCACTCTGAAGCACGGGCGACAAAATATGCGACCAACTCCGGCAGCGGCCAGGCACCAACAACCCTCAATTCTTTTCCACCCCTCGCCCAGAAAGACACCGCTCCACTTGCCCCAGAGCTCTGCCAATCGTTGCCAATACACAAAGTTATCGCCAATTACGGCCTCATATCAAATTCGTCTAGTCACCCACTACCATACTCCATCAACCTAGAAGGCAAAACCACCCCTTCCCCCCAAATCCTGACAGAGACTGCTTATCGTAGCCTCCACCAGGACTTCGCGTGGGAAGCTTACTGGCGACGGGCGCACAAACGAATATGATAATTTGGTGTTACATGTGGCATAGCGCCGTTATGTGGGCTATCCCCTGGAGCTCGGCGAACATATCTCCTAAACGTTCGAAATAATAATACACACGAGGCGTAGAGCTGGCGCGTTACAGTCCCAACCGCGACGCTTTCACGAGAAAGCCGTCCCCAGCCATTGTAATAGTGGAGAGCGTCTGTCGCTGTGACACCTGAGACCCGACATCAAAAGAGAAAGCCGCCAGCCACGGGTCGATACTCTGTCCGCAATTTTCAGTGACCGGATGCCTCCCACTTCCAGCTATTGAGAGCTGTTTGCCTACTCACAGCCTGAAAGCTCCCGTTCGTCTCATACACGAAAGGAACAGAACTACAATTCGCATTATTCATGCTCCCGGTCATGTACATCCTGGTACACAGCATCTGGTCACTTACTGCACCTGACAGTGTAATACGGTAGCGAAATAACACTAATTTGCGTGTATGCAAATTCAGGTTTTATAAATGCAAGATAAGCTGGTTTGATGGCCCTTGATAAGTGTATGAAGAGGAACAGATGGCCTCTTATCTTTCAAGCAAAATGAAATAACATAGTTATTGTGATGTGCAGCCGGCGTTTCTGCCATAGTGGAGTTAGAGGAAGAGCCGGCAGAAATCGTAGAGGTCTTAGCAAAGAATGTTGGTAAGACTGCACTGAGAATTAATACAGAGAAGGCTGAAATGAAAAAAGTATTCAGACAGGACTAACAAGGTCCCATTACAGACTCGAAAACGGAACATACCCAGAGTGGTAAATTTTGAATATCTTGGCACCTAGTTCAACAGGGATAATAACAGACAACAATAAATTAATCAACATATTGCCAATGATTCCAAAAGTTATTTCATTCTAAATAAGACAATTTCAACAAAAAATCTGTCAATTAAGACCAGATTTAAAGTCCATCATGCAATAATAGTACTGCTACTGTTATATGGGACAAACATTAAGCACCACAAAAAAGGCGAAGTCCATCTATCGATCTTCGAAGGGAAAATTTCGGGAAAGATCTTTTGATGAAACATCCAAACAAAGTGCAGAAAATGAAGGCGCAAAGAATAAGCCTGACAGAGTACATTTCCAGAAGGCCAGACACGTGCCGGTCCAAAGCTATGCTTATGGGAAAACCTGACTGAACACCAAGTAAGCGATTGGAGGATTAACTCCAGGAGGCCCTTTGACAGCTAATTGTCTGTGAAAATTGAATCTTACATTAAATCTATGGAGGAACATTGCAAGTTAGGAGCATGATCTTCAGAGTCCGTGATGCTCGATATGCATTACGTATGGTAAAATCAGATTTCCGTTAGAGTTCAGTGTCCAAGAACTTTAACTATGAAATCCAAAATTCAAAAAAAGTTTCAATTACCTCGGTTCCGAGAGTTCCGGAACCTCTAAAGAAAATTGGAATCATTTCTACCCTTTTTATTGTTCATGGAAACCATACAGTGAGACCTACAGAGGTGGTGGTCCAGATTGCTGTACTTACCGGTACCTCTAATACCCAGTAGTATGTCCTCTTGCTTTGATGCGTACCTGTATTCGTCAAGGCATACTATCCACAAGCTCAACGAGGCACTGTTGGTCCAAATTGTCCCACTGGTCAACCGCGTTTCGGCGTGGATGGCTCAGAGTGGCTGGTGGGTCACGTTGTCCATAAACAGCCATTTTCAATCTATCCCAGGCATGTTCGATAGGGGTTATGTCTCGAGAACATGGTGGCCATTCCAGTCGAGCGATGTCGTTATCCTGAAGGAAGTCATTCACAAGATGTGCACGATGGGGGCACGAATTGTCGTCCACGAAGATATGGTTGCACTATCGGTCGGAGGATGGCATTCACGTATCGTACAACCTCCCATGGCCACCAGCGGCGTACGTCGGCCTCACATAATGCCAGCCCAAAACAGCTGGGTGTGTCCACCTAGCAGCACTCGCTGGACAGTGTGTCTAAGGCGTTCAACCTGACCACGCTTCCTCAAAACACGTCTCCGACGATTGTCTGCTTGAAGGCATATGTGACATTCATCGATGAAGAGAACGTGATGCCAATCCTGAGCGGTCCATTCGGCATGTTGTTGAGCCCATCTGCACGTCGCTGCTTGGTGTGCTTCCAAAGATGGACCTTGCCGTGGGCGTTGGGAGGGAAGTTGCGGATCATGCACCCTATTGCGCATAGTTTGAGTCGAAACACGACGTCCTGTGGCTGCACGAAAAGCATTATTCAACATGGTGGCGTTGCTTTCACAGTTCCTCCGAGCCATAATCCGTAGGTATCGGTCGTCCGCTACAGTAGTAGCCCTTGGGCGGCCTGAGTGAAACATGTCATCGAGAGATCCTGTATCTCTGTATCCCTTCCATGTCCGAATAACATCGCTTTGGTTCATTCCGAAACGCCTGGAGATTTCCTTTCTTGAGAGCGCTTCCTGGCACAAAGTAACAATGCGGACGCGATCGAACCGCTGTATTGCCCGTCTGGGCATGGTTGAACTACAGACAACACAAGTTGTGTACCTCCTTCCTGGTGGAATGACTGGACCTGATCGGCTGTCGGACCCCATCTGTCTAATAGGCGCTGCTCATGCTTGGTTACTTACATCTTTCGGTGGGTTTAGTCACATCTCTGAACAGTCAAGGGGACTGTTTCTGTGATTCAATGTTCACAGTAAGCGTCTATCTTCAGGAGTTCTGGGAAATGGACTGATGCAAAACTTTTTTGATGTGAGTAGCATTTGGACAAGAATTTATGGACTGTCGCAGAGCCGTTGATTGGCATTTTAAAAGTAATCTTTAATAAGGTTTTTTATTCGTATGTATTATGACAAAATCTAATTTTGTACTGCGTATAACTCCCCAATGACGAAGAGAGCTGGTATGAAGAACAATTTTTTTGAGGTCTTTATTCTCTATCTGAATGCACTGATGCGTTATAGAGGGTTCTGCTAAATGGTAAAAGATACGATTGATTTGATGCTACTGTACAATCGTGGTCGGACATATGATGACCAATTTGAGAAAATATTATGAAATACTAAACGCGTTAATCAAAATACTGGATGGCATATGAAAAATTTCTGTTTTGTGTGATGGATGGCAGTTTGCCCTAAATGAGGAAAAATGCAATTTAGAGCAGGTAAGTGAAAAAAAAAAAACTTCAGTGTTTGAATACTGTGTTAGTGGTGTACTGCATGAAATTGTCAAGTCGACTAAATATGTAGGTAGTAGAGAAGGCGAATGGTTGGCTTTGGCTTACTGTGAGAATTTTTGGAAAACGTTGCTTATCTGTAAGTGAGAGTACTTACAGAACACCATCCTAGAGTAGCGGCTGAGTGTTTAGGGGTCTCCTCCAGGTCGGATTAAAGGAAGACATCGCAGCAGTGCAGTGACGTGGTAACAGATTTGCTACCTGTAGGTTTAATCAAAAACCGATAGTTACAGAGATGTTTCGTGAACTCGGTTGGGAATCCCTGGACGCAAGACTTTTCATTTAATAAATGAGGATCAGTAGGCCTATATGTCCCTTAATTTCTTAATGTTCTGTTGATTGAACCAACCACGGTGCAACCTACGCTGTGATTGTTGTTCTCGAACGGGCGATTGTTGAAATTCGCAAGCAGGAGGAAGTAGCCATGTCTGCTGTCAGACAATAGGAAGCTGCTACGAATGGGTGCATTGGTATAGCTCCTGAGAGTCGAGTACCGCAGATACCAAAGACACTCCAGGTACTATCCTCTCTTGTGAGTATAAATCGTCTTTAGTAACCCCCGAGATCTATCACTACTGAGCATCTTGATTGTGAGTGGTGTGTCAGAGTTATAGCTAGGTATGTTGTCCAGAGAAGACAGGAATCAAGGAGAAACGTATGGTTTTGTACCAATCGCCCTCACCAGCAGGTTCGAAGAGCTATCTTTCACTGAAGCCGAAGATGAGCCAGTGACACTCACTTCACGTGTTGGGTAACCTGCTATGTGCTCTGTTAAGAGGAGGCAAACGGAGAACAACAATGGTCTGTTAATCGCTGGCAGTTTAAACGTACAGCGAATAATAGTACCCGTTAGGGGAATGGGAGAAAGGATGGGGAAGGAAGCCAAGTGCTCTCCGTGTGTATACCTGGAGGGCTCATTCAACATACTCAAGAGGCCATTAAGTGAGCCGCTGAGGGAGCAGTGGGCAACCATCTGCAGATTGTGGTGCACGTTGGGGTTAATGGTACCTATTGTCTGAGCTCTGACATCATACATCGATGATTTCCCCAACTATTAGCCCACTTGCACACTGAGTTTCTCGGAAGTTCACAATTTGCGACTTTGCCCCCAGAACTGATGGTGGCTGCATGATTATGTTTCGAGTGGACGAATTCAACCAGAAAGTTTGAAGGATATTTGACAAGCCAAGATGCGACTTCCTGGTGTTGTACTGTACAGTTAATTGAGGCTAGTATGTGTGCACTAAGAATCAGTGTCTGCTACACAGGTAGATAACTATGTGCTGTGCGCACAAGGCACTCTCCACCCAGTCGAGATAACAACAGCTGTAGGTGACCCGAAACTGTCAGTATAACACTCAAAGAAATGCTCCATACAGTCGAGAGTACCAAATGCTAGTGATTAGATGGTCGAAGCATTTGCAACAAAGTGCCAAAAATTTGATGCACTTCTGAAAAGTCGTGGAGCTTATATACTGAAAGCTAGGTGAGACCCCGAAACTGACAGGAGTGATACATTTGGAGAACATTTTCATGTCTATATAAAACATGGGTAAAGATAAATGGATGTGTTGTATTTGTCACAGTGTACAAGAAACTCATGCAGTTTCATTTTCTATCTCTGTCAGCAGACAGAGATAGAAAATGAAACTGCATGATAGATTGTGTGGGCAAAATTGAGTGTCAAGGGTGGGCATTAAGCTACACTCCTGGAAATTGAAATAAGAACACCGTGAATTCATTGTCCCAGGAAGGGGAAACTTTATTGACACATTCCTGGGGTCAGATACATCACATGATCACACTGACAGAACCACAGGCACATAGACACAGGCAACAGAGCATGCACAATGTCGGCACTAGTACAGTGTATATCCACCTTTCGCAGCAATGCAGGCTGCTATTCTCCCATGGAGAAGATCGTAGAGATGCTGGATGTAGTCCTGTGGAACGGCTTGCCATGCCATTTCCACCTGGCGCCTCAGTTGGACCAGCGTTCGTGCTGGACGTGCAGACCGCGTGAGACGACGCTTCATCCAGTCCCAAACATGCTCAATGGGGGACAGATCCGGAGATCTTGCTGGCCAGGGTAGTTGACTTACACCTTCTAGAGCACGTTGGGTGGCACGGGATACATGCGAATGTGCATTGTCCTGTTGGAACAGCAAGTTCCCTTGCCGGTCTAGGAATGGTAGAACGATGGGTTCGATGACGGTTTGGATGTACCGTGCACTATTCAGTGTCCCCTCGACGATCACCAGTGGTGTACGGCCAGTGTAGGAGATCGCTCCCCACACCATGATGCCGGATGTTGGCCCTGTGTGCCTCGGTCGTATGCAGTCCTGATTGTGGCGCTCACCTGCACGGCGCCAAACACGCATACGACCATCATTGGCACCAAGGCAGAAGCGACTCTCATCGCTGAAGACGACACGTCTCCATTCGTCCCTCCATTCACGCCTGTCGCGACACCACTGGAGGCGGGCTGCACGATGGTGGGGTGTGAGCTGAAGACGGCCTAATGGTGTGCGGGACCGTAGCCCAGCTTCATGGAGACGGTTGCGAATGGTCCTCGCCGATACCCCAGGAGCAACAGTGTCCCTAATTTGCTGGGAAGTGGCGGTGCGGTCCCCTACGGCACTGCGTAGGATCCTACGGTCTTGGCGTGCATCCGTGCGTCGCTGCGGTCCGGTCCCAGGTCGACGGGCACGTGCACCTTCCGCCGACCACTGGCGACAACATCGATGTACTGTGGAGACCTCACGCCCCACGTGTTGAGCAATTCGGCGGTACGTCCACCCGGCCTCCCGCATGCCCACTATACGCCCTCGCTCAAAGTCCGTCAACTGCACATACGGTTCACGTCCACGCTGTCGCGGCATGCTACCAGTGTTAAAGACTGCGATGGAGCTCCGTATGCCACGGCAAACTGGCTGACACTGACGGCGGCGGTGCACAAATGCTGCTCAGCTAGCGCCATTCGACGGCCAACACCGCGGTTCCTGGTGTGTCCGCTGTGCCGTGCGTGTGATCATTGCTTGTACAGCCCTCTCGCAGTGTCCGGAGCAAGTATGGTGGGTCTGACACACCGGTGTCAATGTGTTCTTTTTTCCATTTCCAGGAGTGTATAATCGCATCCTTCAATCGGGCACCCGACCCGCCTCCAGATGTAACTTTAGAAAAACCAAAATTCACTAGAGTGAAAGTTCACCAGCCATTCTGTCGTCATTGGAGAAATAATCATCCAACAATCAATCTGAAATATAAAAGTTTCGGAAGTGGTAGACGTCATTGGAGGAGACTGCAATCATCCAACAATCAATCTGAAATATAAAGTTTTTGTAAGTGATGGACGTGACAAGACATCGTGAGAAATTGAAATTGCATGTTAAATTCTGCGGGCAACATTGAGTATCAAGGGTGGGCATTAACTTATAATCGTATCCTTCAGTCGGGCACCAGACGCGTCTCTGGATGTAACCGAAACCTTTAGAGAAATCCAAAGTGAACTAGTACGAAAGTTCGCCAGTCATTCTGTCATTATTGGAGGGGAATACAATCATCCAACAATAAATTTGGAATATTAAATTTTTTGAAGCGGTAGACCTGACAAGACATCCTGCGTTACATCACCAAATGCTCTCTCTGAGAACTAGCTAAAACAGATTGGGAAGCGCATTCATTATGGAAATTCAGTGAACCTAATAGCAACAAACTGACCTATTTTCTTTGAGAATGTACACAGATAAGCTCGTCTTAGAGACTATGAGGCAGCTGTAGCAAAAATGATTACCGAAGTATACAGGACAACTAAAGGAAATTGAATGATTTCTATTTTCAACAAACTAAATAAAGAGGTGATAGTGTCGTGTCTCAACAGGAAACGCGAATCATTCAGTTCTGGAGAGGACCATCTAGAAATACTATGACTCATGTTTAGAAAAATACTTTACTATGCACTTCATAGATACGCAAGTACGGGAACAATTCGTGACGGAGGGACGTCTGTGGTACACAGCCATTGTAAAGTAACGTCTGATGAAACAGAGACTGTCAGATAATAGATATAAAAGAAACCATGGAGCTGTAGATAGGAAGATGCTGAATGAAAGAGGGCAATGGCTGAAGCCATCAATGGTTACCATAGCAAAACATTCTCTCACAAAACCTAAAGAAATTCTGATCGTATGTGAAGCTGTTGGTGGTATCACAGTTAGTCTCCAGACGCTTATCGAGTAGAAAGAGACTGAAATTGAGGGTAGCAAATGAACAGCATAAACGCTGCACCCGATTTTTCAAATGTTCTTTTCTAAATGAAAATCCAAGAGTGTTCCTCCTATATATATCTTTCACAGTTGCAAAGATTAGTGACACACCCGGCATTAGTGTAGCGGTTCTGAGAAACATGTGATATACTCCGGGGTCCGATGGTATCCCCGCCAGATTCTATGCCTAACGTATGGTTGAGGTAGCCCCTCTTTTAACTAAAATCTACTACACATCCCTCGAACAGAAAACCAAGCCCAGTAGCTGGAAAAATCTAAAGTCACGTCGACTTACAAGAAGGGTAGCGGAAGTGATGTACCATCAACCATTCAATACCATTCACATTCATTTTTCGTAGTATCTTAGAACATATTCAGAAGTGATTCGTAATGAGAATCTCAAACAGAATCACCTCTTCCATCCCATCCAACACTGATTACGCCAACATCGACAATGTGCAACACCATTAACTCTCTTCTCAAACAATATTCTGAAAGACATGGATCACTGCAGCCATGTAGATGCAGTGTATATCGATTTCTGAAAACCATTTGACTCAGTACCGCATATGTGATTATTAAGATTTTGTAGCGTATCAAGCGAAATTTGTGGCTGGATTTTTTGGTGCAGAGAACGTATGTGTTATCTTGCATGGAGAGACGTGGAGAGACAGCAAGTCGTAGGTTGTGTTCCAAAAATGAACAGCATAGAGATCGAAGTGGTGACACTTTCTGCAGGACCCGACCATCATTTTGCAGGACAATGTTCAAGCACGTACAGTGCATGCAGTTACCGATTTGTTTAACTGATCGGGCTGCTAGGTGCTATACCACCCACTGTACACCCCTGACTTAAGCCCTCGTAAGTTCAACTCGACCTCTAAAGTGAAGGAAACACTTCACGGCATTCGCTTGAAAACTGCTAGAAATTTGTCGGGCAATAGGCCGCTCCGCTCGAACTGTCAACACAACTGGCACTGCAAAGAGTATACTACGACTTCCACATGAGTGGCAACGGGTTATACTCAATACTGGTGACTACTTTGAAGGTCAGTAAAACTTTGAAACACGTATCCATTTTGTACGATCTGTAAATAAATAGCTGCCACTATTAAAGTTCGAACCCTCGTATGTTTCCACGGTTCTCTATTTTAATCAATCACGAAAGATCCTTACCAATGTCTCCGATGTCGCATCGTCGTCATGATGCTCTCAGCCAATCACAATGCAATATGTTTCCAATTATTCATCATTAATGTTCAAGCACCCCCTCCCCACTTTCTTCTTTTAAAACTGGAAAAGCTGTGTTGTCCCCATAGGGCAAGATGGTACGCTATGTTTATTTATTAATGACGAAATTCGTTAATTCAAGTCATATGAGATATGCTTCCTAATAACAGTTTAATATTATGTCATTGAAGGCAACAGCAGAAGTCACACTATTTTTCCACATTATTACGTATTTTTCCCCAATCCTGAATTTTATCTTATAACGTAAACTCTACCCCGTTGTTCCCCAAGTCACGATGCTCTCAGCCAGTCACAATGCAGCATGTGTCCGAATTATTTATCGTTTCTCTTTAAGCAACCCACCCCTATCTTCATCATTTATAACTGGGACAAGTATGGGGAGCCAATTTTTTTTCAACAATTATTGCGACTTTGTTGTTCGCAATTTTAATGCACGTGGTGGGACGTTAATTGTAACTGAGTCTTTGAAGAATATACAGGGTGTCCCAAATTAATGAGCCAGTCTCAAAATACTGTAAAAAGAGAACCACTACTCATAATAACGTGAAACTTGAAAGGCATATTATTGATGTAGGGGGAAATTTAATGGAACACAAAAGTTACGACAATTTTACCAGTACGAGGCTGTAATAGCGTCGAAATATGCACATCAACAGATGCACAGCAACGGATGTTCCTCAGTTTAGATTGAAGACACCCAACATGACTGTCTCCACGAAGAAGTAGCACCGCACAAGTTCCAGACACTCTACGGTATAAGAAAAGGCATTGGTCTGATGTCCACTAAGGACCTGGAGAATATGATTACAAAATTCGAAAAGACGGGTTACACTGAAGTGCAAAGTGGAAGAGGGAAGAGAGCACTTGATCCAACAGATGTGGATGATGTGATTACAGTTTTGCAGGAGGGATCGAACTGTGGTGTGAAATGGGGATCTGCCCGAACATCGGACATGCCTGCAAGTACAGTGCAAGAAATCTTACAAAACACCCTGCATTGCTATTCATAAAAAAATCACCCATGTTCAGCAGGTGCTTCCTGCTGACCTACTAGCAAGACAGACGTTCGCCCTGGAATTTCTTGCTCGCATAGGAGTGCACAATGAAAGTCCATGGAACATTCTCTGGACGGATGAAGCCCATTTCAGTCTCCAAGTACATGTCAATACGTAAAATTTCTGAAGACGGGGAAAGGAAAATCCGTACGTACATCGACCGGTACCACTTCATTCTGCAAAGGTGACTGTGTGGTGCGGGTTGACGCCATCCTTTTACGTGGGGCCGTCATTTTTCGAGGGGAAGAGGCCTGTGGGATGAGAGTCTTTTGCGCACCAACGTCATACCAACGCTCCGACATCATACCAACGCTTGAACAGCGTGAATGTGTACAGATTGTACAGCCGGTGAAGCAGCTGCTGCAAAGAGAAATTGGACATGCTACAATTATCAGCTGATATATCCCTACAGCTTCCAGGTCACTTGATACTAATCCATGTGACTTCTGGCTGTGGGATTATCTGAAAATATTGTGTTCAGTGATCTAACTACGAACGTAGCTGAAATGAAGACAGACATCCTGAACGTGGCGCCCGAGACACTCCAATGTGTTGTGAAACATGCTGTATTTCGATTTTACCTTATGGCAGTATATAGAACATATGTTCCACCAGTCTCGCAATACTTAAAAACCGATGTCATTTTGCTAGTCACGCGGTTTTTGGCACCACGACAGTTAAAAACCGATGTCATTTTGCTTTTTATGTGGATTTAGGCGTCAGAACAATTAAACACCAGTTTTTCGCATTCGAGAGTTACGACGTGGCAGCGGTGAATGAGCTTACCAAACTAACAGTGCCACAACTGTTGACTGCCGAAGTGCAACTCAAACCATAGCCCTCATATTGCGATTCATTTGTCATTTGCAGCCACGCCCATTCATGTTAAGACACTTACACCGCCATCTATTGCTAAAGTTTACATTAATTTTTTTTAGCTCTCTGATGTTTCGAACTGGGTCAATAATGTGCTGTTGAAATTTGAGGTCATTCTGAGTGTGGTTCTGTTTCTACAGTGTTTTGAAACAGAAACTCTAAAAATGGACACCCTGTACTTACCAACAAGACAGTGCTCAATCTCTACATCTCTCTGAGGCCGTATTTTGTATTGTATAGCGGGAGGTGCCGCGATCTACGTGGTTCTATGACTGTGTAGGGGGGAAGAACTTATTTTACTGCGCTATGGCCATTACTATGTTTTTTGTGTGTGGCGAATTATTTCCGAATATATTTACGCGTCTTATAGTGACACCGCACAAAAATAAATGTTTTTGTGCCATTTTATTCTCGCCATAGGATTCACACAGCCAACTGGTTGCAAATAATTGTTTGATAAGTTGATCTAGGATACGACACCTATAAGGATGTCTTCATCAGAATGAAATTTTAACAAATCTTAAAGTTGCATTGCGAGAAGGGAGCTGTCAAAGTTTAGAGCAGATAGGCTCAAGTCAAAAATTAAAATTAAACACCTTCCAGCCTTTGGCAAGTATGCCTTGCAAGGAAGAACATCAAAATTACACCGCCATCTATTGCTAAAGTTTACGTTAATTTTTTTTAGCTCCGCCTGAGAGTCCCAGTGGACCTCGCCCACCGTCAGTTTTCTTGAGACCTGAGTTTCTCCTGGCGTATACAACTTTCAAATAACTTCCGGGGATTCAGCCAGGTAACACTTTCAGCGACCGCCGATATTTCGGCGGGAGAACACCCCGCCATTTTCAAGGCAAACTGCAACGGACAGGCGGCGTACATGCAAATTTAATACCTCGGTTCTCCGACAGAAGCAGGAAAGATAACACACACACACACTGAACACTAGTGCCACCAAAGATGACCAAAGTCAGAGCTATCGATAGTGAGACTATGAATTCGCAGGTGAGGCAGCATTGACTCTGTTCCTCTGTTTTTCGACAAGGGAGAGAGCCGGATTCCAAACAGAGTTTAAACAGAAACCTCCATCCCTGTTAACGAGGTTGCTCGCTAATTTAATCTCAACTGCCTCCCTAATGACAGTGTCCCAATAGCTGGACGTGCATGCCAATATCTCGGTGTTATTATATAACATGGGCTGACCAGTATCCAAGCAATGTTCGGCAATAGCAGATCTATTTGGCTGCTGTAATCGTGTGTGCCGTTTATGCTCAGTACATCTGTCCTCCACGGTCCTGATAGTTTGACCAACATATGCCATGCCGCAGCTACAAGGAATACGATATACACCCGCCTTACGCAATCCAAGATCATCCTTAACGGAACTCAAAAGTGCTCTAATTTTAGCTGGAGGTCGGAAAACACATTTCACATTGTATTTCCGTAAAATACGACCGATCTTATTGGGCGTGTTTCCTACGTAAGGCAAAAATGCAGTAGACTTAGTTGTTGACTCAGAATTATCATCAATCACCCGATGTACAGTTGGTCGATAGCGCAACGCACGTTCAATCTGTCTATCACTATAACCATTTTGACGAAATGTAACTTCAACATGGGACAGCTCAGCTGGCAAAGTCTCAGCGTCAGAAACGACATGTGCCCTGTGTACCAAAGTACGAAGTACCCATTCACGCTGAGCCGAATGGTGACAACTATTAGCTTGTAAGTACAAGTCGTTGTGAGTACGTTTCCTGTAGACTGCATGTCCCAATGATCCATCATCCTTCCTCCTAACCAACACGTCGAGAAAGGGAAGGCAACCATCCTCTTCCACCTCCATCGTAAAACGAATGTTCGGGTGGATCGAGTTCAGATGTTCTCGAAAGACTTTCAAATCCTCCCTACCGTGAGGCCAAACAACGAAGGTATCGTCAACGTATCTAAAGAAACAGGCGGGTTTTAAAGGCGCCGACTCCAATGCACGTTCCTCGAAGTCTTCCATAAATAAATTTGCGATCACAGGAGACAACGGACTACCCCCATCGCAACTCCATCTGTCTGCTCGTAATACTGGTCATTAAATAAAAAGTAAGTGGATGTCAACACATGCCTAAAGAGATTAGTTAAATCAGCAGCAAACCTGGCTTCAATTAACCGCAACGAATCAGACAGAGGAACACGAGTGAAGAGAGAGACCACATCGAAACTCACTAAAATATCATAGTCTCACTATCGATAGCTCTGACTTTGGTCATCTTTGGTGGCACTAGTCTTCATTGTGTGTGTGTGTTTTATCTTTCCTGCTTCTGTCGGAGAACCGAGGTATTAAATTTGCATGTACGCCGCCTGTCCGTTGCAGTTTGCCTTGAAAATGGCGGGGTGTTCTCCCGCCGAAATATCGGCGGTTGCTGAAAGTGTTACCTGGCTGAATTCCCGGAAGTTATTTTAATGTCAGTTTTCTTGCAGGATTCTATCCACGAACCTTATACCATCGCCATATACTGAAGTGGGCGACCCGTCCAGCGTGTATATTTGGAATTGTACGGGTCAGTCGAACCAGTGTTAACAGCGATGATCATACTCGGATTCTCCTGCAGTTATTATACGAGACTTATAGTAGTGTCGCATGTACTAATAACATCGCAGGGTTTACTTCGTTTGGATATCGAAATCCTAATTACGTCTCTTCATTGCACCTGGGGATGTTGCATGGCTGAAAACGGGGTCGTCCAACTAAGTTTTGTAAGCATAATGGTTGGGGAGGGGAGGGGGATGGTGAACTTGTTACTCATTGGTCTACAGAGAAAGGGGGGCGGGGTGGAGGGTTGTGCTTAGCGCTTAACCTGTTTCCAACGTTTATATGCAAAGGCCTCGGCGAGTGACGACATGTTTGCTGTGGTAGAGTGATTGAGCGCCATTTGTGCCTGTAGTCAGATCGCTTGTGTCGAAGACGGTTACACGTACGTATGTTTGTTGTTGTCTTCAGTCCAGAGACGGGTTTGATGCAGCTCTCCATGCTACTCTATCCTGTGCAAGCTTCTTCATCTCACAGTACTTACTGCAACCTACATCCTCCTGAATCTGCTTAGTGTACTCCTCTCTTGGTCTCCCTCTACGTTTTTTACCCTCCACGCTGCCCTCCAATGCTAAATTTGTGATCCCTTCATGCCTCAGAACATGTAATACCAAACGATATCGTTTAAACAAAGCAAATTTGACTACTGTGCCGGGAAAATGGTCTGGCTAAACGTTGGACAGACATGTGGAGCTGTCTCGTTTGTAGTCAGCAATTCGGTGGCATCAACTACCGCCCTAGGAGTTGCATAACCTACAGGAATCGCAAATGGGTCGCTCGACCTGCGTATTCAGTGGGATTCATTGTAATCTAGGTGTATATGAGTGGCAGTGTTCGATATTTCCATCCATGTTTAGGAGTCTGTTTCCCGTTATTACCGCGCACTGGAGATTCCTCGGTCGTAACTGGTACAGCAACAGTGTCTTTTGTGTCAACCACTAAGTCGGAGAGGATTACACCTACTGTAAAGCAACTGTCTCAGCCATTGGTGGTTCGGGGGTGGTGTTCATGGATATATCCCTCATGATGGAGTTCGAGGGATGGCCTATCCTGCAGGCGACATGCTTTTCGCTGCAGTGATCACAGTTAAAGGTCAACTCTATTACTAGATGTGTATTGTGGTACACACACACACACAACACACACACACACACACAGTGTACCTTTGGTTTCAGGCATAAGAATGTTAGTATGACGTTAAACAATCCACTAATGTAGTAATGGCTTAGCAGGAGTTTCCTCTATCGAAATGTGGTTTTCCTTCTACATACAGTAGCTTTTGTTCGTAATCAGTTGTGCTTATAGAATTTACTCTGATGTCATTTACATGACATGACGTCATTGTTTCCAGCAATGTGTTCATTTGATAACACATCAACTATTTCCTCGCACACGCAATAGTAATGGAAAGGTGGATTAGCAATGACACGTAAATTTGGATCATGCTGCATTTTCATTGGCTGAGAGTGTCATTATATCGACGCATTGTGTCGCTGCCATACGACACCGAGAGGAGTGGGTCGAAACTTAAGTAATAAGGTAAAATTCGTAAAATTGTGAAAAATGGTTGAAAAATGAGAATATGCGTGTCTGCTTGGGTGTGGTGTCTGCTGGCATGTCTCATGACGAAATATAAAATTGTTATTACTTACTAAGCTTCAAGTGACAAACCTCTGCCTATGACAACCACTCAAGTGTCCCTGTTATTAAAGACGAGGATGGGGATGGGGTGCTTCAATAGCGACGGTAAGTAATTTGGACACATGCTGCATTTTCATTGGCTGAGAGCATCATGATGTCAGGAACAGTGCAGTACATCTTGTGTCATAGTATAAAATACGAAAATTTGGGAAAATAAACCATATTGTCAAAAATGGGTGTGACCTCTGCTGCTGCCTCTAATGGCACAATACTGAATTGTCGTTAAGAAATGTCAAAAATACGGATTACTTAAAATTGTGGGAGAGTAAGAGTACTCACGTATCTGCCAGGTTGAGGTCTGTGCTGGTGGCGCGTGGGGTAGGCGCGTGGTCTGAAGCGCCTTGTCACAGCCCGCACTGCTCCCTCCTCCCCCCCCCCCCCCCACCACCACTTTCCCCCGTCGGAGGTTCGAGTCCTTCCCCGGGCATAGGTGTATGTGTGTTGTTGTTAGCGTAAGTTACTTTAAGGTAGATTAAGTAGTGTGTAAACCCCGGGACCGGTGACCTCAGCAGTTTCGTCCTATAGTCCTTACCACAAATTTCCAATTTTTTTTCGGTGCTGGTGCGTTGAATGATGAAATATCAAATTGTTATTATAATTAGGCCTAGCCAAGAAATCAAGTGACATAATGTAAGTGGTTATTAACAAGTAGATACAACCTGATCCTCTCCCTACGTTCCCAGCTCCTGAGTGAACTGCACTCACTCAGATTTCCCATCTATAAATGACAAATGTGGGGAGGGGGTGCTTCAGTCTCATTGGTCCAGAGTGGGAGGAGAAGCGGTAGATAGTGGAGAGGAAGTGTTGGTGTTCTCCTGCGTGACCTTGGTCGATTTTCGGTGGTTACCCGTGGGAGAGGGAGTGAGGTGCCTCCAAGGAGCGCAAGTGGTTTACCTGACTCTGGGTGTCATTATTAGTGTGACTGGACATTCAAGGACAAGGGTGACTGAAACCCACCCTGCTATTCTACTTACAGCCAGTGTTTCTCATTCAGCTGATAGCTCTTACAATTTTAGTCGTACAGGACATAAAAAAGGCACACAAACGCTCCTAACACACATTTGCGACAGTTTGGCGACCAAAAATGCAATCTGATTCTAACCTGAGTATGAGACGCCATTGTTAGCACTTAGTGTACATGAAACAACATGTCCGGTAACAGTTAATTCAGTGATTCAACGAATGCCCTCATTCTTGAAGAATCTTCAGATGATCATAACGATCGTTTTGATTCTGATGACATTAGTCTCCATTTACATCTGCACTGATACTTTGCAAATCACACTTAAGTAACTGACAGAGGTTTCATCAAATCACCTTTACAGTGACTTTCTGTTATTCCAATCTCGAACAGCACGCAGAAAAAACTAACGCCGTTATCTTTCTGTATGAGGTCTGATTTCCCTTATTTCATTTTGATGATCATTTCTCCCTGCGTAGGTTGGCGTCAACACAATATTTTCACATTCGTAGGAGAAACTTGACAACTGAAATTTCGTGAGACGATTCTGCTGCAGCTAAAAACGTCTTTGTTTTAATGCTGTCCACCTCAGATCTGCGTCATGTCAGTAGCATTCCCTCCCCTATTTCGCGATAATAGAAAACGTGCTGCTCTTCTCTGATATTTCTGATCATCAGTACCGGAAAAGAGAACGGATAAGCGTATTGTATGCAGCCTCTTTAGTAGATATTACATTTTCTTCGTGTTCTGCCAATAAAACGCAGTCTTTGATTCGCCTTCTCCCCAACATTTTCTATGTATCCCTTCCAATTTAAGTTGTTCGTAATTCTAACTCCTAGGTAATTAGTGGAATTTGTGGAATTAAGATTTGTAGCACCCGTGGTCTAGGGGTAGCGTCTTTGACTCATAATCAAAACGTCTTCGGTCACGGGTCCTATCGCCGCCACTGCCTAAATTTTGATAAATAATCAGCATTAGCGGCCGAAGACTTCCGGCATAAGAAGTCAGTCTCATTCTACCAACGGCCGTGTCAAAGAGGGCGGAGGAGCGGATAGAGGTTCAGGGCACTCTCTTGTCCTAGGGGTGGGAAATTGCCCCTAAAGGCGGAAGAATCAGCAATGATCAACGACATGAGTATGCAGAAGGCAATGGAAATCGCTGCATTATAGACACGTAACGTGTATCCGCAGGACATGTGGCCTGTAATTGAAGAAGTATCATGATGATCTCTCCATTGGCAAAAGATTCCGGAATATTCCCCCATTCGGATCTCCGGGAGGTGACTGCCAAGGGGGAGGTTACCATGAGAAAAAGACTGAATAATCAACGAAAGGATAACGTTCTACGAGTCGGGGCGTGGAATGTCAGAAGCTTGAACGTGGTAGGGAAACTATAAAATCTGAAAAGGGAAATGCAAAGGCTCAATCTAGATATAGTAGGGGTCAGTGAAGTGAAGTGGAAGGAAGACAAGGACTTCTGGTCAGATGAGTATCGGGTAATATCAACAGCAGCAGAAAATGGTATAACAGGTGTAGGATACGTTATGAATAGGAAGGTAGGGCAGAGGGCGTGTTACTGTGAACAGTTCAGTGACCGGGTTGTTCTAATAAGAATCGACAGCAGACCAACACCGACAACGATAGTTCAGGTATACATGCCGACGTCGCAAGCTGAAGATGAACAGATAGAGAAAGTGTATGAGGATATTGAAACGGTAATGCAGTATTTAAAGGGGGACGAAAATCTAATAGTCATGGGCGCATGGAAAGCAGTTGTAGGGGAAGGAGTAGAAGAAAAGGTTACAGGAGAATATGGGCTTGGGACAAGGAATGAAAGAGGAGAAAGACTAATTGAGTTCTGTAACAAGTTTCAGCTAGTAGTAGCGAATACCATGTTCAAGAATCACAAGAGGAGGAGGTATACTTGGAAAAGGCGGGGAGATACGGGAAGATTTCCATTAGATTACATCATGGTCAGACAGAGATTCCGAAATCAGGTACTGGATTGTAAGGCGTATCCAGGAGCAGATATAAAGTCAGATCACAATATAGTAGTGATGAAGAGTATGCCGAAGTTCAAGACATTAGTCACGAAGAATCAATACGCAAAGAAGTGGGATACGGAAGTACTAAGGAATGACGAGATACGTTTGAAGTTCTCTAACGCTATAGATACAGCAATAAGGAATAGCGCAGAAGGCAGTACAGTTGAAGAGGAATGGACATCTCTAAAAAGAGCCATCACAGAAGTTGGGAAGGAAAACATAGGTACAAAGAAGGAAGCTGCGAAGAAACCATGGGTAACAGAAGAAATACTTCAGTTGATTGATGAAATGAGGAAGTACAAACATGTTCCGGGAAAATCAGGTATACAGAAATACAAGTCGCTGAGGAATGAAATAAATAGGAAGTGCAGGGAAGCTAATACGAAATGGCTGCAGGAAAAATGTGAAGACATCGAAAAAGATATGATTGTCGGAAGGACAGACTCAGCATACAGGAAAGTCTAAACAACCTTTGGTGACATTAAAAGCAATGGTGGTAACATTAAGAGTGCAACGGTAATTCCACTGTTAAATGCAGAGGAGAGAGCAGATAGGTGGAAAGAATACATTGAAAGCCTCTGTGAGGGTGAAGATTTGTCTGATGTGATAGAAGAAGAAACAGCAGTCGATTTAGAAGAGATAGGGGATCCTGTATTAGAATCGGAATTTAAAAGGGCTTTGGAGGACTTACGGTCAAGTAAGGCAGAAGGGATAGATAACATTCCATCAGAATTTCTAAAATCATTGGTGGAAGTGGCAACAAAACGACTATTCACGTTGGTGTGTAGAATATATGAGTCTGGTGATATACCATCTGACTTTCGGAAAAGCATCATCCACACAATTCCGAAGACGGCAAGAGCTGACAAGTGCGAGAATTATCGCACAGTCAGCTTAACAGCTCATGCATCGAAGCTGCTTGCAAGAATAATATACAGAAGAATGGAAAAGAAAATTGAGAATGCGCTAGGTGACGATCAGTTTAGCTTTAGGAAAGGTAAAGGAACGAGAGAGGCAATTCTGACGTTATGGCTAATAATGGAAGCAAGGCTAAAGAAAAATCAAGACACTTTCATAGGATTTGTCGACCTGGAAAAAGCGTTCGACAATATAAAATGGTGCAAGCTGTTCGAGACTCTGAAAAAAGTAGGGGTAAGCTATAGGGAGAGACGGGTCATATACAATATGTACAACAATTAAGAGGGAATAATAAGAGTGGACGATCAAGAACGAAGTGCTCGTATTAAGAAGGGTGTAAGACAAGGCTGTAGCCTTTCGCCCCTACTCTTCAATCTGTAGATCGAGGAAGCAATGATGGAAATAAAAGAAAGGTTCAGGAGTGGAATTAAAATACAAGGTGAAAGGATATCAATGATACGATTCGCTGATGACATTGCTATCCTGAGTGAAAGTGAAGAAGAATTAAATGATCTGCTGAACGGAATGAACTAATGAGTACACAGTATGGTTTGAGACTAAATAAGAGAAAGACGAAGGTAATGAGAAGTAGTAGAAATTAGAACAGCGAGAAACTTAACATCACGATTGATGGCCAAGAAGTCAATGACGAAATTCTGCTACCTAGGCAGTAAAATAACCAATGACGGACGGAGCAAGGAGGACATCAAAAGCAGACTCGCCATGGCAAAAAAGGCATTTCTGGGCATGAGAAGTCTACTAATATCAAATACCGGCCTTAATTTGGGGAAGAAATTTCTGAGAATGTACGTCTGGAGTACAGCATTGTATGGTAGTGAAACATGGACCGTGGGAAAACCGGAACAGAAGAGAATCGAAGCATTTGAGATGTGGTGCTATAGACGAATGTTGAAAATTAGGTGGACTGATAAGGTAAGGAATGAGGAGGTTCTACGCAGAATCGGAGAGGAAAGGAATATTTGGAAAACACTGATAAGGAGAACGGACAGGATGATAGGACATCTGCTAAGATGGAATGACTTCCATGGTACTAGAGGGAGCTGTAGAGGGCAAAAACTGTAGAAGAAGACAGAGATTGGAATACGTCAAGCAAATAATTGAGGACGTAGGTTGCAAGTGCTACTCTGAGATGAAGAGGTTAGCACAGGAAAGAAATTCGTGGCGGGCCACATCAAACCAGTCAGTAGACTGATGACAAAAAAAAAAAAAAAAAGATTTGTCTCATCTATCGAGTAGCCGAAGTTTAACGGATCCCTTTTATCACTCATGTGGATGACCACTCACGTTTCATTATTTAGTGTCAATTGCCGATTTTCGCGCCGCACAAATATATGTTCTAAGTCGTTTTGCAATTTGTTTTGATCTTCTGAAGACTTCACTAGACCATAAACGACAGCATCATCTGGAAACAACCCAAGACGGCTGCTCAGATTGTCTACAAGATCGTTTATGTAGGTAAGGAAAAGCAGATGCCTATAACACTACCTTCGGGAAAGCCCAAACTTACTTCTGTTTTATCCGATGATTTTCCGTCAATTATTACGAACTGTGACCAGAAGACTTGCTTCTGTTAAGTGCTTTAAGTTACTCCTCTACCCCGTGGATGTCTATGTCTAAGCTACTCATGTTGGCAGCTGTTCTTGTTTCCAGTTCTGGAATATTTATTTCTTCTTCTCTGGTGAAGGATCTTTGGAAGGCTGTGTTTACAATTCAGCTTTGTCAGCACTGTCATTGATAGTTTTTCCATTGCTACCACCCAGAGATTGTCTCTTGCTGCGAGCGAATTTTAAATACGTCCAGAATCTTTTTGTATTTTCTGCCAGGTTTCGAGACAAAGTTTCTCATTGTAAACGTTATAAGCGGTGGTGGTGGTGGTTAGTGATTAACGTCCCGTCGACAACGAGGTCATTAGAGACGGAGCGCAAGCTCGGATTAGGGAAGGATTGGGAAGGAAATCGGCCGTGTCCTTTCAAAGGAACCATCCCGGCATTTGCCTGAAACGATTTAGGGAAATCACGGAAAAGCTAAATCAGGATGGCTGGAGACGGGATTGAACCGTCGTCCTCCCGAATGCGAGTCCAGTGTAAAACTGTTATAAGCACGTCGCATTGTAGTCCGCGCTAAATTATGAGCTTCTGTAAAAGATTGCCAATCTTCGAGAACTTGAGTTCGTTTAAATTTGGCACACTCTTTTCGTTTTCCGTGCAACAGGTTCAGACCAGTTTCGTGTACCGAGGGGAATCAGCTCCGTCGTTCGTTAATTTGGTATAAATGTCTCAGTTGGTGCAGATACTATTTCTTTGGATTCAATCAATATCTCGCCTCTTACTGATACATTATTAATTTGGAAGGTGTGGAGATTGTTTCTCAGAAAGGCTTCAAGTTTTTTTTAATAGGAAAATTTAGTTTTATTTTTGGAGGATTTGGGAGTACAATACTCACTTACGCTAAGACAAGCCTGTGCTCACTGATCCCGCTATCGGTTTTCATGATCGTTACTAGCTAGGGAGTATTTGTTGTTAAGAGATCAAGTGTGTTTCCACAACTGTTTTCTATTCGAATGGGTTCATGAACGAAGTGCCAGAAGTAATTTTCAGAGCATGCGTTTAGCACATTTTCTGATGTCCTTTTACGTGTGCCTCCCGATTTAAACATGTATTTTCGCCAACATTCACACCTCGAATCGACATCCCAGTCGACCACAGGTGAGAGGTCAACCTCAGTGCAAATAATAACTGTGTTGGCGACCGGTGCAGACCGATTGGCGGACTCAGACGTGCTGGACGTCTGGATCCCCATCGCCAGTCCACAACAGGAGGTATCCACCCACTGCAGCTTGAAGCCATGTAACCGAAGCCACCACAGCCTGGAGCAGAGAGCGAAGCTTCACCACCGCACACAGCAATCATAGTCAATACCCACACTAAAGAAAACGGAAAACTACACTACAAAGACAGACAATAGAGCCGGCCGCGGTGGCCAAATGGTTCTAGGCGCTTCAGTCCGGAACCGCGTGACTGCTCTGGTCGCAGGCTCGAATCCTGCCTCGGGCTTGGATGTGTGTGATATCCTTAGGTTTAAGTAGTTCTAAGTTCTAGGTGACTGATGACTTCAGATGTTCAATCCTATAGTGCTCAGAGCCATTTTGAACAGACAATAGAATATCGTCACATGGTACGCAACTCTATTGCAGGCTGTGGCGAACACGTAAAGACTGTCCCTAGTAAATTAGATTAACACAAAGAGATACAAGAAACGAACTACCAAAGCACTCAGGTAAGAATAAATAATACACTCCTGATTAGGAAGTTGTAATACACTCCTGGAAATTGAAATAAGAACACCGTGAATTCATTGTCCCAGGAAGGGGAAACTTTATTGACACATTCCTGGGGTCAGATACATCACATGATCACACTGACAGAACCACAGGCACATAGACACAGGCAACAGAGCATGCACAATGTCGGCATTAGTACAGTGTATATCCACCTTTCGCAGCAATGCAGGCTGCTATTCTCCCATGGAGACGATCGTAGAGATGCTGGATGTAGTCCTGTGGAACGGCTTGCCATGCCATTTCCACCTGGCGCCTCAGTTGGACCAGCGTTCGTGCTGGACGTGCAGACCGCGTGAGACGACGCTTCATCCAGTCCCAAACATGCTCAATGGGGGACAGATCCGGAGATCTTGCTGGCCAGGGTAGTTGACTTACACCTTCTAGAGCACGTTGGGTGTCACGGGATACATGCGGACGTGCATTGTCCTGTTGGAACAGCAAGTTCCCTTGCCGGTCTAGGAATGGTAGAACGATGGGTTCGATGACGGTTTGGATGTACCGTGCACTATTCAGTGTCCCCTCGACGATCACCAGTGGTGTACGGCCAGTGTAGGAGATCGCTCCCCACACCATGATGCCGGGTGTTGGCCCTGTGTGCCTCGGTCGTATGCAGTCCTGATTGTGGCGCTCACCTGCACGGCGCCAAACACGCATACGACCATCATTGGCACCAAGGCAGAAGCGACTCTCATCGCTGAAGACGACACCTCCATTCGTCCCTCCATTCACGCCTGTCGCGACACCACTGGAGGCGGGCTGCACGATGTTGGGGCGTGAGCGGAAGACGGCCTAACGGTGTGCGGGACCGTAGCCCAGCTTCATGGAGACGGTTGCGAATGGTCCTCGCCGATACCCCAGGAGCAACAGTGTCCCTAATTTGCTGGGAAGTGGCGGTGCGGTCCCCTACGGCACTGCGTAGGATCCTACGGTCTTGGCGTGCATCCGTGCGTCGCTGCGGTCCGGTCCCAGGTCGACGGGCACGTGCACCTTCCGCCGACCACTGGCGACAACATCGATGTACTGTGGAGACCTCACGCCCCACGTGTTGAGCAATTCGGCGGTACGTCCACCCGGCCTCCCGCATGCCCACTATACGCCCTCGCTCAAAGTCCGTCAACTGCACATACGGTTCACGTCCACGCTGTCGCGGCATGCTACCAGTGTTAAAGACTGCGATGGAGCTCCGTATGCCACGGCAAACTGGCTGACACTGACGGCGGCGGTGCACAAATGCTGCGCAGCTAGCGCCATTCGACGGCCAACACCGCGGTTCCTGGTGTGTCCGCTGTGCCGTGCGTGTGATCATTGCTTGTACAGCCCTCTCGCAGTGTCCGGAGCAAGTATGGTGGGTCTGACACACCGGTGTCAATGTGTTCTTTTTTCCATTTCCAGGAGTGTATGTCACACAATTGGTTTACTTTCCGACACGAGAACTGTGTGTATTAAATATTAAATTGACACACAGAAATTCGAGAAACGAAGCAACCAAAGTACACAGATGAAACTAGATAATTCGGCCTTGCTGGAATCTCATTGTCACAAAATCGTTTACTTCGCTGTTGCTGCTTGGTTTATGTTTCTTAGATAAGAAAACAGTCACCATGGTCGACAGTCGAATATATGTTGCAGACATTTTGCATGTGAATGTTAGCGAGCGACCATCAGCATCAGTTCACCGAAACACAGAGGCAGATACGTCGTGTCGATGTGGTGTGTGCAAAGAGAGGTTTTTCGTGGAACCATGTTCCCAGATGTATCACATATAAAAGAACTGTTTGAAATACTTAATCATTCTCCTACTATAATCTTCCCTTTCTTTCTCATACTCTTTAATAGAAACACAAAAAAAATTTTTTTTTTCATCTGACAAAGGAAATTTTTTCAAGCCCTGTGACGTTGAACGGTTTTAAAGAAGGACAATATAAGTCACGTTTATTTAAAAACCTTGTAAAACGCTTTATTTCAAAGTGGGGAAATTAGTATCACTTTCTATTTTAATTATAAAGAAGACAGCCGGATTATAGCGAAAATGCTCAGCACTGGATGAAGAAAACAGTGATAACTGCCTGGCACTGTGGTATGGGGAATTACTGGGTTACCAAAAAGTCCGTTAACATTTAATTCAGTACTTCACGAAATAATGTAGGCAGAGACATTAAAATTGATACACCTAACCGAAGAGTGCACAAAATGACCAACACATGGCACTTCATATGATACAAATTCAATAACCAGTATAAGAATTGAGTTTTGCCAAAGACAACGTTCTTTATAACAAATACTCAACGCGTCGACCGTCATCTAACAACAACACCTGTAGTATAAGGACAATCTTACGTACAGCACAGTAGGGTATAGCACTTGGTAGGGCGAGAAGTTGTCAGATGTTTTCTTTTAGCATCCATAATGAGCTCGGACGATGGCGGTAGACTAGCGGCTTCAGGAAAACACACAATCAATAATCAGACGGACTGACGTCTGTTCACCTGGGAGGCCAAGCATAACGTACGTGGCAGCTCGCCACGCAACCCCCGTCAAGCGATGTACGGAGGAGATCTTCCACATGCGTAGCAATTTAGGATGAAGAGCCATCCTGGACGCCCCTCCTGCCAGAGGTTCGAGTCTTCTCCCGGGCATTGGTGTGTGTGCGCTGTTCTTAGCATAGGTTAGTTTAAGTCTACGGACCGATGACCTCTGCAGTTTGGTCCCTTACGAACACATTTTTTGAGCCATCCTGGAGAGAAGTCGTACCTTTCAGCAGGTGTTTATCGGCCAGATTAGGAATGATCTGACTCCCTCTCTCACTACAGTTCATTTTAAACACGATTCTCATTAGGCGTCACTAACGAGTTACTGTCCACCACCATCTGTTGGCCAATTTTTGCACTTGTTTTTGGTTGCAATAAAGCCACATATCATTTTAGTCATGTGTGTGTCAATTTTCACCTCTCCACGTACCTTCATTATTCCATAAATTAGGGTACTTTTAAATGTTAAAGGACGTTTGGGTCATCCCTTACATAAGTGATTGACACTCAAACTGTTAAATGATGAGTCTCGAAATTACGAGGGGGCTCAATATGTAAAGCAACACTGTTTCTTTTCAATTTGTTTTTATTCAGGATTCCTCATTCTTTTGAGTACAAAATCCTATTTTTCAACATAATCTCCGTTCACTGGGCGGGCCTGTATGCCTGCATTGCACCACTCTAGTAGTCAATGTCGGAGCCAACGTCTTGATGCATCAGTAATCTCCCCGTCAGCCACGTACTGCTTCCCATGGAGTGTATTCCTCAATGGGAAAACAGGTGGAAGACGGAGGGTGTGATATCTGGGCTGTAGGGTGGATTAGAGGACTCTCCATTGACGTTTTGTGAGCTCCTACCGTGTGGGCAGACTTGTGTGAGTCCTAGAATTGTCATGCAGAAGAAATTCGTTTGCATTTTTGTGGTGACGAACACTCTGAAGTCGTTTCTTCAGTTTGCTGAGGTTAACACAATACGTTTAAGAGTTGCTCGTTGCACCGTGAGGGAAGACATCAAACCCATTCAGATTCCAAGAGGACAATCGTCATGAGTTTGCCGGCTAAGGCTGTGGCTTTGAACTTATTCTTCAGAGGAGAGATGATGCGGCGTCTCTCCATGGACCATCGTTTTGTTTCCAGTTCAAAGTGATGAGCCCATCTTTCAAATCATTTGACGATTTCCAATAAAAGTTTGTCACGATCCGCCGCGTAACGCGCAAGCCATTCCGCGCAGATGGTCTTTAGTTGCTCTTTATGGTATTCTGTTAGGCCGCGAGGAATATACTTTTGAATACCCGCATCAGGTTGATGAGTGTGTTAGCATTACCAACAGAGACTTCGAGTTGAATAGCGATGTGTCTGACAGTGATCTGTCGATCACCACGAGAGTGTCTCCATATGCCAACATTGCAGGGGTCACATCTATCTGCAGCTGGCCTCGTCCCGGAAGATCGGACAGGCTTGCGTGACCTTGTTGCGATGATGGCAGACGTCTCGCCCAACGACTCACCGCGCTTTTGTTCACTGCCGTGACTCTGTGGACATTCATCAAGCGGCTATGAATATCTGCGATGTTCTGGTTTTCCCCCAAGAGAAACTCAACGACATCCCTGTTCTTGCAATGCACCTTCGTTATAGACGCCATTTTGGAAGCTACGTATAGAGCCACGGCCTATCGAAACTAAAGCGTCAGAAGCTGGAATATTCCACGATGCCCCACAACAAGTTCCGCATTTTTTGAATCAATTGGTCGATGACAAATACGATGCACTACCTATTGAACGACCCTCATACTACAAACCCATAAATATCGCTCCCATATGGATCGTGAAGACAAGATCACATTAACTGCAACGCGCACAGAAGCATTTAAACAGTTATTCTTTCTGTGTATCATACCTGAGCGGAACAGTAAGATGCCATAGTGATTAGTACAGTGGGAAGTATCCTTGGCCGTGCACTTAACAGTGATTTAATGCGTGCGGCTGTAGATGTAGCTGCAGGCCGTTCTGACGGGGCTTTCGTAGGTAGTTTTTCATAGCTCTGTCTGAAGTGCTTAATAATATTTTACTTTATATAAACACAGGCAAAAGTGTAACTTATATTGGTTTACGTTAAATTGTAATTGTAATGCACTAAAATGATTATTTAGCTTAGTTTTAAGGATGTAGGACACGCGCATGAAGCACACGTTCTTCGTTCAATCAGCTGAGAAGTTTTCGGCCCTAAGACTATCTGACGCTGCACAGAACCATTTATGAGTCAAACAAAGCGGTCAGTAAATGAGTGGATATACTGTTGGTGACATTAAGAAAGATATTTGAGGTTCCTCGCAGTCCATTGAAGTATAAACACAGAGAATCTTTTGATGATACAAATATACCGTATTTCATTTGAAAGCTGCGAGCGGCATTAATACGGGAGAAGCTCCAAAGAATGAAGACTGGGCACCTCAGAAGGACCGCCGTCACGCTGAAGAGCTCCGCGTTGCCATGTGCAGGGGCTGAACACTTGTTGCAAGGCTGTGGGTGAGGAACAGCAGACATTAGGCTGGCTTGGACTCCTTGTAGCGCCAATAAAACTTTACGACACTGCCGGAGGACACAGTTTGGCAAGCGACCAGATGTCGTGAAAAGAGCAGCTACTCATTCTGAAAGTTTCTACACTCGACGCTGATTACACCATGGATTACTAAAATTTCAGTGACACTGCAGCTGTTGCAGATCATTGGCCTAAATTCTGAGCGCGCCGGGAAACGTAAAGGAAAACCCTTGTTCCTTACTTCTTAATTCAAGTACAGGGTTATTACAAATGATTGAAGCGATTTCATAGCTCTACAATAACTTTATTATTTGAGATATTTTCACAATGCTTTGCACACACATACAAAAACTCAAAAAGTTTTTTAGGCATTCACAAATGTTCAATATGTGCCCCTTTAGTGATTCGGCAGACATCAAGCCGATAATAAAGTTCCTCCCACACTCGGCGCAGCATGTCCGCATCAATGAGTTCGAAAGCATCGTTGATGCGAGCTCTCAGTTCTGGCACGTTTCTTGATAGAGGAGGTTTAAAAACTTAATCTTTCACATAACCCCACAGGAAGAAATCGCATGGGGTTAAGTCGGGAGAGCGTGGAGGCCATGACATGAATTGCTGATCATGATCTCCACCACGACTGATCCATCGGTTTTCCAATCTCCTGTTTAAGAAATGCCGAACATCATGATGGAAGTGCGTTGGAGCACCATCCTGTTGAAAGATGAAGTCTGTGCTGTCGGTCTCCAGTTGTGGCATGAGCCAATTTTCCAGCATGTCCAGATACACGTGTCCTGTAACGTTTTTTTCGCAGAAGAAAAAGGGGCCGTAAACTTTAAACCGTGATATTGCACAAAACACGTTAACTTTTGGTGAATTTCGAATTTGCTGCACGAATGCGTGAGGATTCTCTACCGCCCAGATTCGCACACTGTGTCTGTTCACTTCACCATTAAAAAAAAAATTTTGCTTCTTCACTAAAAACAAGTTTCGCACTGAACGCATCCTCTTCCATGAGCTGTTGCAACCGCGCCGAAAATTCAAAGCGTTTGACTTTGTCATCGGGTGTCAGGGCTTGTAGGAATTTTAAACGGTAAGGCTTCTGCTTTAGCCTTTCCCGTAAGATTTTCCAAACCGTCGGCTGTGGTACGTTTAGCTCCCTGCTTGCTTTATTCGTCGACTTCCGCGGGCTACGCGTGAAACTTGCCCGCACGCGTTCAACCGTTTCTTCGCTAACTGCAGGCCGACCCGTTGATTTCCCCTTACAGAGGCATCCAGAAGCTTTAAACTGCGCATACCATCGCCGAATGGAGTTATCAGTTGGTGGATCTTTGTTGAACTTCGTCCTGAAGTGTCGTTGCACTGTTATGACTGACTGATGCGAGTGCATTTCAAGCACGACATACGCTTCCTCGGCTCCTGTCGCCATTTTGTCTCACTGCGCTCTCGAGCGCTCTGGCGGCAGAAACCTGAAGTACGGCTTCAGCCGAACAAAACTTTATGAATTTTTCTACGTATCTGTAGTGTGTCGTGACCATATGTCAATGAATTGAGCTACAGTGAATTTATGAAATCGCTTCAATCATTTGTAATAGCCCTGTATACCTGGCGCTCCAAACGACCACTGACACTACTAGTACCACCACCACCACTACTACTACTACTACTAAGACGAAGACTTCCACTACTATTACGACGACGAATATCACTACTACTACTACTGCTACTACTGCTGCTGCTAATAATAATAATAATAATAATATTCACTTTTATTTACAAGCGAATTGGTAGATTGGCCGTTCGAGCATTGTTATACATCTACATACATCTATATTTACATCCACGTAGTCCCCGCAGACCACCGTACGGCACATGGCGGAGGGTACCTTGTACCTGTACTACTCATTTCCAATCCTGTCCCACTCGCAAATAGAGCGAGGGAATAACGACTATCTATAAACCTTCTTACGATCCCTAATTTCTCACATCTTCATGGACCTTATGTCAAATGTACGTCGGCTGTCGTTCTGCAGTCGGCTTCAGATGACGGTCCTATAAATCTATGCGAATCTTCCTTGCAGAAAGAGCAAGATATTCCCTCCAGGGATTCCCATTTGAGTTCCCTAAGCATCTCTGTAATACTTGCATGCTGATCGAACCTAGCGATAACAAATCTATCAGCCTGCCTGTGAATTACTTCGATGTCTCCCTGTAATCCAACATTGCTGGGATCACACAGACTCGAACCGCACTCAAGAATGGGTCGTACCCGCGCTATGTACGCCGTCTCCCTTATGGTTGAGCTACATTTCCCCAAAATTCTCCCTTAACAAAGGCAAGTATTCGCTTTCCCATTTACCAATCTGACGTGCTCATACCATTTCATATCGCTTTACAACGTTACGCCTTCATAGACTGTGTCAAGCTGCACACTATTATCGTTGCATTTAGACCATCACAGGACTGTTATTTGTACTCATTCTCATTAAATTACGTTATTCTACATTTGGAGAAAGTTTTCATTCCTAATCCGAAATAGTTTCTCTAAGGCATCTAGTAAATTCCGACTGTCACTCAATGGCGACAACAGTGGAACAAAGCCGGTTGTGGGACACTTTGAATACCAAAATAATTGTTCAAATTAATTGATTGGCCAGTTACACCGACGCTATGTTGACATCATAGGTTTCCACCAGGCTGCACGTGGGTCCTTCTCAAGGAAGTCCCAGCACCGTCCCCTCCTGTGACGTAATCCAAGATTGCGGCCTGGGAAAAAATGGCGAGACTTTCAAATTTGTTGGCGGGAATATCAAATTTTGTGTCTTCACCTTGAGATCCGGAGACGAACTGACCTAGTTCAAAACACCACCACCAGGGCATGCTGTTGGCATTCCCCCTTCCCTTCTCCCCTCCTGTCCCTGGCAGGAAATGACTCAGCCTGTGCTAGGCTGCCTGATAGGATGGATGTAAGTCATTATTATTTAGTATTCGGTGCATTATATTGTTTATTTAAATAAGTGTAGTTGTCATTGATCGATCACTACACGGTACCTCCATCCAGTTTCGTCAATAACCGCTAGAAGTGGAGTGGATATTTTCACTATTAGTCTAGCACTGGAGAGTTGCTCCAGCCAGTCTATCCAGTAGATCTATAATTGAAGGATGTGTCATGGTGCTAATAGGACAGCAAGCTATCAATGAAGTACAAAGGAGTAGCCTACTGCCGATCTAAAAGTGAATAGCTGGTGTGTGAGGAACATATAGATGGCTAATAATAATAATAATAATAATAATAATAATAGAACAGTCCCACTGTGCATGCTTTTTTCCCTTTATTGTGATTTTATTCCCCTGCCCCATATAGGCAGGGGAGGGCTGGCAGCAGCACAATCCGCCGCTCTTCAGCCGAGTGATAGAGTTAATAAAAAGACGAAAACGCGATAAAAGGCGATAAAGGGGGACATGAGAACACAGTGAGAGGAGACATGGGTCTTAAAATGTACACATACACAGTCATGTGGGACAGTTTGAAAAATACGCAGTTAGCAATGTGAGTAGACCATAAAACACACTGAAGTCACACACACAATTTAAGGGTAGGCCACAGATTTAAAACACTCCAGAACGACGACACTTAAAAACCACATTTTGAGATGGAGTACACTTGATGAACAGTAAAACCTAGTGGGAGGGACCTGCTGAGGGAGGGAAGCCCTGTGAGGAGGAAGGTGCAGCAAGCGAGGGGGCTCGAGGTTGTGGGATGAAAAGAATGGGGGATCAGGGGGCACACCAACGGGCAGGAGGCGGGCGGGGTGGGAGATTGAGAGGGAAGGCAAGTCAGGAAGGAATGGAGAGACACAGAAGGGGTGCACTGCAAAGGGAAGGGGCGGAGGAGGGAGTAAAAAACAGCTCAGAGGGAGAGAAGAGGAGAGGGATCCCTGATGAGTGGGAGATGGGAAGGTCGGATTAGAGTTGGTAGGAGGGGTAGATATCGAGCAAAGCTCATCTCCTGGGAGAGATAGGTGTTAGAAGTTGCGTTGGGGAAGGAGGTGGAGGGTGTGGAGATGGAGGGAGGGTGGGACACCACAGTAAAGGCGTAGTAATTGGCTGGGGATAGAGAGGATAGACGACACCACAGGATGCTGGGGACTGAGTATTTACGAGTTTCAAGTCACATCCTAGCCAATACCAACATAGGAATTATATCTTATGGTAGTTTGTACGAATCTAGTGCCCATTATCTAACCTGAACACAATGTTTCAAGATGAAAAAGAGAACTGATCTATTCCCTCCAGTCGCATCCAGCCTAGTCTGGCGTCATCTACCATGTGTACATGAAGAGCCGGCCAGCTGGGAAACCGTAGCTTGTGGGAGGCCAGGATAAACCTCTACTTCCGACCACCTGAACTACTCCCACAGCCAGCCTCAGTACAATGCGGGCCGACTCAGGCTAACTGCAACCCTGTCCCTGTCATAGACTTATGAATTTAAAAAATTAGAAATGGGGACGATCTTTTGTCAATCAAACTATAATTTCTCGTGCAAAATGTAGCTTCCTACAGTTTATATGAGCTATTTTCGAAAACAGAAAAAATTGGACCATACACGAGTTTTCACATTGCTAAAGTATCGTTACTTGTGAAAACCCGTACAACACTGTGGCATAGGCTATATTACTACTAAATATTGTCTAATGAGATAGAAAAATACCTTTTCTTCACTGTTAAGTCCTGCGTCACAGAACTAGAGCATTGAACTCATTTCTGGCTCATGAGATAGTGCTAAGAGCATTGTCTACATCTGTCATGGGATGCCTCCCCAGTTTCGAACTTTCTTTTAAACTAACCAAATGCTTGGCCACATACATAGTCTCGGAAGATAACAGCACACAAAAGTTTTATATATCAGGTTTATACCACATATCACTTTGTAAATTCGATAACATGGCATTACGATGATCAACTCACCGTCTGTAGGTTTTGTTAAAAGAGCTCACCACAATGAAAAAGCGCCTGATTAACACCTCCTCACTTTCTAACTCTCTCTTAAAGTAAACTAATATCTCATTATGTATAAAGTCTCTGAAGATAACAGCACAGAGAATTTGTAAATATCAGTTCTATACTATGTGTCACTTCATAAATTAAGTAATATATCTGATTTTATTATGATGATCGTCTCACTCTTTGCAGGTTCCGTTAAAAGAGCTTACTGCAACGAAAAAGCGCCTGATTAACGCTCCAACTCTCGAATCATGTCCATGGCACACTCGCTCTTACTACTACATGCCAGACGGCACGTCACTGATTTCAAGTTGACAAGCTAATTTATTAATTAGATCATGAGAGTCCCTATGCATGGTGAGTAATTTCTTTTGCTGCAGTCAGATTATACTCAGAAGCAACAGCTACATACGCTTTCGTGACGTCTCTGCAGGCTTTCTACAGGCTAGGTAAATGCTTCCTCTGATACCAAAATGGGTGGTAGCCGTCGTCAATTTACTGAAGGCATGTGAACACAAAATAAGCAGTCTTGCATATGCCGATGGCTTAGTTGTGATGGAAGATTCGATTGAAAGTTTGCAAAGTAATATTTCAGAGTTAGATCAGAAATGTAAGGACTATGGTATGAAGATTAGCATCTCCATAACGAAAGTCATGTCAGTGGGAAAGAAATATAAACGGATTGAGTGCCAAATAGGAGGAACAAAGTTAGAACGGGTGGACGGGTTCAAGTACTTAGGATGCATATTCTCACAGGATGGCAACATAGTGAAAGAACTGGAAGCGAGGTGTAGCAAAGCTAATGCAGTGAGCGCTCAGCTACGATCTACTCTCTTCTGCAAGAAGGAAGTCAGTACCAAGACTAAGTTATCTGTGCACCGTTCAATCTTTCGACCAACTTTGTTGTATGGGAGCGAAACCTGGGTGGATTCAGGTTACCTTATCAACAAGGTTCAGGTTACGGATATGAAAGTAGCTAGGATGATTGCAGCTACTAGTAGATGGGAACAATGGCTGGAGGGTGTCCACAATGATGAAATCAAAGAAAAACTGGGAATGAACTCTATAGATTTAGCAGTCAGGGCGAACAGGCTTAGATGGTGGGGTCATGTTACACGCATGGGAGAAGCAAGGTTACCCAAGAGACTCATGGGTTCAGCAGTAGAGTGTAGGAAGAGTCGGGGAAGACCAAGGAAAAGGTACCTGGATTCGGTTAAGAATGATTTTGAAGTAATAGGCTTAACATCAGAAGAGGCACCAATGTTAGCACTGAATAGAGGATCATGGAGGAATTTTATAAGATGGACTATGCTGCAGACTGAACGCTGAAAGGCATAATAAGTCTTAAATGATGATGATGATGATAATGATGATGATCCAACTGTCTTGTCACGCTGATGGAAGTAAGTCACTTAGAATTCTGGTATACTGCTCCTGCACTAATCTTTCTGACAACTGCAGGCAGTATTATATTTCACTCTCTTCTCCACTCCTGCGACGCCTCCGCCACCAGGTTGCATATGAACACTGGGGCGTGAACTTCGGACCGTCCATCAGGGCCCTACTGCCTCTGGCTGGCAACCCACCTTTCGTTGTGCCGTACAGCCTGTTAAAGATCCCATATTTTCAAAAATTGTGCTGTTCTTCCCAGAAGAACTGGACACTTAAATGTCCCTGGGGTAAATACTCTGATGTTAAACAATATGTTTCCCCTCATCCCTCCTGCAAACCGAAATATTCTAGATGTGTTTTAGCAAATCCCAGAAAGTCTAAACAATGATCAAGAACAAAATACCAGTACACTGACAGCCACATCCCAAACATGTACAGATTTGCAGACCTCAGTTTCCCTGAGAATATAGCCCCTTAGAAGTGTTCCTATTGCCTCTCACAAAATTAGTAGGCGTAGGATTCGAAAACTCGAATGGGAATCCCTAGAGAAAAGAATATGATCTCTTCGAGGAACACTATCGAGAACTGGCATCTGAAAGTGACTGCATAAGGATTCTAGAGCCGCAAAAGTACAGTTCGCATAAGGACCACGAAGATGATGTACGGGAAATTAGTGCTCATAGAGGCAGTCTGTTCTCGTTGGTTTATTTGCGAGTGGTATAGGAAAGGGAATGGCTAGTAGTGGTATAGGAAAGGGAATGGCTAGTAGTGGTATAGGATACCCTCCACCACGCGCCGTACAATGGCTTGCCAAGTAAGCATATAGATGTAAATTTAGTCTACCTATTAACATGTCAGTCCATCCATCTATAGGCACACAAAACTCACGGAAGAATGTTGTCTCTTACTTATGATTCTGATTGTGACACAGAAAAACCATTGTAGAAGCCTCTAATTTTCACATTGCGGTCACTTAGCCCAGAATAATTAGAAGAAATAGTATAGAGCTTACCTATCAACTGCACTTTCGTCACAATATCGTTTACCTGGTGTATTCTCACGAATCTTCCCGTCTTTGATCTATAGCATTTGAATCCGCCTGATTTCGGTGAGTAAGAGATGTCCCCTTCCGCCCCCCCCCCCTAAGCCAACTTACATACTGCTGCTAAATCTCTCGAAATCCCATCACGTTCCGACTGCTCCATTAGTTAGAAGACTGACAGATAGAGAGCTGTCACAACAGGAAAAATGGCACACTAACGTACAGGAGGAAAAAAAAATGGCTCTGAGCACTATGGGACGCAACTGCTGAGGTCATTAGTCCCCTAGAACTTAGAACTAGTTAAACCTAACTAACCTAAGGACATCACACACATCCATGCCCGAGGCAGGATTCGAACCTGCGACCGTAGCGGTCTCGCGGTTCCAGACTGCAGCGCCAGAACCGCGCGGCCACTTCGGCCGGCGTACAGGAGGAAATTCATGACCAAATAGAGTATACATGGACTGCACAAAGACATTCAGGCACATAACATAAAATTCATCAGCATTGAGTGAGCGCCTATAAATATCCTTCCTGTACATGACCTAATCTTCTTTATCATTTTCCTATGATTACCACACTAGAAATACGACAGTCTAATGATGTCTGAGTCTTCATTGACAGCACAGTCTCTCTCTCTCTCTCTCTCTCTCTCTCTCTCTCTCTCTCGTGGTTACTTTTGTAATGCGCAGCTGATTAAAACTAAGAACTATAAAAACTTTGTTAACAGCACCTGGTAGAGAACTCAATAAAATTTTACAGTGTATCTCTCTTCCGATGTATTGGGAAACAAATACCGTCTGCATGCTGACTTCAGCAGTATGTGGTTATCACATTAAATATATGTGTATTGGTCTACTGAAGCAGTGATTGAAGTCGTTTCCACGGACCTGTGAAAAGCTTTGTTCCTTATACTGGAGGAAGACCATATCGACTATCAAATGTACAAAATCCTATGACCAATACACTGCATTTTCAGATCTATAGTATTATGCTTTCTGGTAGAAATTGCGACTTGGTATAATGCCTCTCCATTCACCCATATACTTGCGTTCGATCCTATGGACTACAGCCACTGGTGAATCATAGAATCATATTCATGGCCCTCTTAAATCTCGAAACGGGGTCACTTTTTTGAATCTATCTGCTAAGGGCCCCATACAGCAAAACTTCAGCACTATTTTTTACAGTCCCTCTACATTTCGTAACTGTTCCTCAGTTTCCACCCCATTCTGCCTATAGCTTTGTCGTTGTGATGGTTCCAGTTTAAGTCAGAGCTGAGTGGAAGTCAGAGAGTGCTATATCTAAGACCTTTTGCACCACATGGGAAAACAGGGTGAGCTGAGCTAATGGAACAGGACCGTGTTTTGAACACCCGGTGCAAATGATACCATACCTTCACCAACTGTGTACAGCGTGTAAGGCCAGCGCCTGCAATATGAGGTAATAGAAAAGTCAGTATGAGCAGTTATGATGGTGTTTCGTATCAGGAAAATTGGGAAAACTCCAGTTCATAGAGGAACTGAAAGCAGGACGTGGATTTTGCTACTACATTGAGATGCGTCTAAAAACTACATAATCCCTTAGGGTCTATTTATGTCCGTCACCCAAATATTCTCTCTATCCTCGTTATTTTGTACCATCCAACAGAGAAAAACTACGAACTATAAAAACTCTAATGTCACCTAGTAGATAACTCGGTAAGATACTTCTGTGTCCCTCTCTTCTGATATATTGAAAACAAATCTGCATCCTGATATCGACCATATGTGCTGACCCTATTAAAAATACAGATATTGCTTCACTGGCGCAGGTAGCCACTGATCGAAGTTGCTTGTACAGGCCATGTAAAGTTTTGTAGATGTCCATATCCCACAGAATATCAATCTAAAGAGAGGATCCCAGTATTGTTCTTTCATAAGCAGTTCTGCTGTAACACATCCAAGTAGTGTATTACTCCAGTTTCGTGCACTGCCACAGATTTTGTTTTTCCACCATGATTTCGAGGCCTCTGTCAGGTGCTACACTAACATTAACATGTTTTGATCCATTAGCTCTCACAGAAAGCTAGACATCGCATGATGTAACTATGCTACTCCAACAACAGACAGGACAGTTGAAATAAAAGACAGAGGTGGTGTTTTTTTGACAAAAATATGGAAGACATCACAACATATGGAAAATGGAAGAGTTTGTGGCATTGTGGAGAATTTCCAAATGGGTGCCTGAATGTGATTACCTCTACATTTAATCTCATCTTCCACAGTGACGAGGTAACAGAGGTCTAGGTGTTCCATTTCAGAGAGACCAAGTACACCGATTCCTTGTATGGCAGCCATGTACGCAGTCACTGTTCTGGTGCTGCCCAATCACGCAAGTTGTTGCTCCCACCATCACAAACCGTTGATATCAGTCAGTCATAATGTTGTAACCAACACCACACTGGTGGATGGATAGAATGGGAAAGACACAGCCGATATGGGACAATGTACTATAATAAGCTCCACAGTTGACAGTGCCATTAGTTTTAGGATTTTAGGAATTTTACCATTTTTTCTGCAATTTTAACTCTGACCAGTGACATGACAGCATGTTTCCCACATTCTATATAATCGTTAAAGCACCGCTGCACTACTTTCAAAAATGGTTCAAATGGCTCTGAGCACTATGGGACTCAACTGCTGAGGTCATTAGTCCCCTAGAACTTAGAACTAGTTAAACCTAACTAACCTAAGGACATCACAAACATCCATGCCCGCGGCAGGATTCTAACCTGCGACCGTAGCGGTCTTGCGGTTCCAGACTGCAGCACCTTAACCGCACGGCCACTTCGGCCGGCCTGCACTACTTTGCATGCACCATATACTAGATTGCGAATGTAGATAGCTGACTGTACAGTAAGTCCAGTTATGGTTAATTCTCGAACATATACACCAAAGTCTACCAGACAGCGTCCTATACCGATGCATTCGTATTTCTAGCACGTTGATCATAGTCCATAATTTATGATTACGACTGCCCACCTTTCTGTTTGTGGATGGGAGGCACAAGGCATTCTCGCATTCCTGGGATAAAGGTGGATATAGGAAGATCTCCCCACATTTTTTAGCAACCCTCCCTACAACACTATTACAAATTTAATTTGCAGATGACCATAAGCAGGAGGAACTAGACCTGCTACATTCCACACATTGTAAAAGAATAGAGTGATCCGAATCCGTAACTGCTGTTCAGTGAAGACTTTTTCTGTACCACTGTTACTCGCAGCACCCATCCATGTGCACAAGATGCCTCCAGATGCGCACGTGTTGAGGAGCTGAGCACCCCTTATCTGTGTATAGTAGATATGAGAATGATGTGGCAATGTAACAGATGGTTATGAAGAAAAAAGCTCCAGACAGATGCAGTTCGAAGCATTTTATGTTATGAATTCTAAAGTATTGTACTAGCGTCTGGGGTCAGTAGCAAGAAGGTATTAGCAACAGGAATATGATCATAGTACATAAGCACTCGTACTATTAAGACTACACGGTTCTACACTTAAACATGCTATATTATTAACGCCATGTGGTTCTGAGATATTCGTCATGTGGATGCAACGCTCTTAATACTCTAATGCAAGGCATATATATGTGCACCATCTGACATACAATCACCCTGCCAATTTTCTATCCCGCTTACTAAAGTGACAAGGATTAAGATGATAAAACTACTTCCTTCTACTCCAAAGAAAAACATAGAGTCTTTGTGATACACGCACAGTGTAACATTCCGGAGGTGTATAGCGCCCACTGTTCACATCGGATCACGGTTCAGAAATTATGCTATGCTCATATCAGTTGTATAAAATGATCATCAGCAACACAAAAAGGAAACAGACAAACACATATCAACTGCATTTGACATGTGAAGTTACACGTCACGCTGCCCTAACTTTGGGAACAAAACACAGTCTGTTCCACACACATCTGTCAAGTAAATGTATACATAGAGATTTCAGTACCTCACAAACAGCTGCCACTAACTTAGAATCATCATAGTTACGAAAATGAAGACTCGATTTATGTCCAGGATGCGGCAGGGGAATGGAGTACGTCGCATAGATCTGCGTTCATCTAGTGTAGAGTGCTGAAACTGGTTTTCCATAGATTTACATGTATCATCACGCATGCAGGCTAAGTAACACACAGAACATACAAGTCGAAGGCAAGTTATACCACTCAACTGATACACTCCGAGAGAACAACGGCAAAAATGGTTCAATGTGCGACGAACGACCTGCAGCAACATTTCCCTCTCTCTAGAACGCATCAGTCAACCATTAAATCATACCTTGTTACAAGCCCACCTCATCCAATACTCCATCCATTTTCTATCATCCTTAAACGCAGATCCAAGTCAATTTAGAGGCAGATAGTTCTCTTTTCCAGGAAAGCTTCAAAGACAGCACAACTTGCATGTATCAGTATTATCCCCGTAGACATACAGTATGTTGCGACCAGATGTAGTAAGCCACATGTTCATACATACCATCCAGTAACTGTTCTGTAAGGTATTTTTTAGCTGACACAGCATGGTTTTGATTGATAGAGAGTACAGAGAAGCAGATTGTAAATACCACTTTTTAGGGTTTAAAACACCTAAACAGTTCTGCATGAGTTCAAACACATGATCCATTCAGAGATTATACACTGCAGTCCCCCAGCTTTTAATACAACTCTATTTAGCTAAGGACACTTTATAAGAACCTATAAGGTGGTTGCTGATTACTTTGGGGTCACACCTGGGCTTGTGATCTGACATATATAAATTTATTACTGTACATTTGGTGGTCATCAACGTCAAACCTATTACCGCCATCTTATTGCTGTCGACGAAAAATGATTGTTTCCCTGGATACCAATGCTTACATGTCAACTTTTTCTCATATTCCCCTTGCTGCTGCATACTCATTCCCATGTAGAAGAATTTTCCTGCACCAAGCAGAAGACATGCATGAACTCCCTCATTTCCCTGAACTTCCCCGCATTTCGGCGTATTTCCCTCAATTTATACGTATTTTCGGACAATTTTCGTAATTTTACCGATTTTATGTCGCTTCTGCCCATCCAATCATATTATCACTTCTCACATATTCTAAAATTACTTGTAAATGTAGTACTGCTGTCAACACCTAGCGCAAATGCATTGTTTTTCTGGGAAGATGGTACAGTATAGCGCTGTACTCAAATGTATCCAATCACTTCCAACCACATAACCTACAGTTGCACTACGTTTACTTTGTTTTCTTTGTGCCTGTGTCTGTGCATGTGTCGCAGATGGCTCAGGGACAAAGGAAGTGTGCTTATGGTCTGCTGCCGACTCCACATGGAATGATCAGTGTGTCACAAAGAAAGAAAGTGCAGCAGAGATCAGGAAGGCTGGGATATTTCCCACGTGACAAGAAGTGTGATTTTGTTCGAACGGATTAGCACAAGCCCAGGCATGCTGCTATTTGGACCCTTTCCAGGATGTTTCGAAAACACATCTCAGATCATCTTCGATTGCAGGAAGGATGAGAAGAAACATTTTTTTCAACATCCCAGTACTTACCCCAGCTACATTTAAGTGCTCATTCCTTCTGGGAAGGATACGACAACTTTTGAGAGTCTATAATCATTAACACCTGTCCAACATGGCGAGAGGTGAGATGCTGGCTCGATGTGGTGCAGACCTGACACGCAGGTGGAGATTCGCGCCTTGGTGACAGCTGCTCACATGAAATCCCGTGGTGGAGGCGTGGCAGGGGTAAAGAAGAGAGTGAAACATCCTACTGTTCCCATAGGCTGACAGGTCTCTGCAGTATTAGTTTGAGAGCAGTATACCAGAATTCTAAGTAACTTACTTTCACCAGCATGACAAGACAACCGAGACACAGAATGTCAATAGTGTTGATAGTCTTCAGATACATGTCTATGGTAACCACCCATTTTGGTATTAGAGGAAGGTTTACCCAGCCAATGGGAAGCCTCCAGAGATGTCACAGAAGTGTGTGTAATCGTTACTTCGTGGGTGTATTCTGGTTTCAGCAAAAAAGTTACTCACAATGCAACAAGGCCCTCATGATCAAATTAATCAATTAGCCTAAGTATTTGATATTAATGACATGCCACTGGGAGGATGGACGCGAGGGGGGGAGTACTACAGAAATTATTCGAGAGTGGAGCATTAATCAGGCATTTTTTCGTTGCCATGAGATCTTTAAGCGGAACCTTCACAGGGCGAGTTGCTCATCATAACCAAATCAGCTATATTATCGAATTTATAAAGTGACATGTAGTATAAAATCGATATTTAGAACTTATCTATGGTGTTACCTTGAGAGATGTCGTATGTGTTGAGACATTTGTTTACTTTAAGAAAGAGTTTGTAAGTGAGGAGGTGTTATAGAGGCATTTTTCCATTGTGTTGAGATCTTTTACTGGAACCTACACAGGGCCAAATGATCATCATAATAAAATCAGCGATATTATCGAATTTATAAAGTGATGCATAGTATATACCTGATATAGACAAGTTCTCTGTGCTGTTACCTTCAGAGACTTCATATGTGGCGAACCATTTGTTTAGTTTAAGAAAGAGAAACAGAGGAAGCATCCCATGATGCATGCTCTTAGCGCTCTATCATAAGCTGAAATTGAGATTAATATTCTAGTCCTTTGATGCAGGTTGTAAAAGAGAAGGAAAGATATTTTTCTACCTGATGACAGAATATTTAGAGGAAATATATCCTATGCCATAGTGCTGTACTGGGTTTTCACAACGATATTTTGCTATATGAAAATGTGTTTATGGTCCGATTTCTTCTATCTTCGAAAATAACTCATATAAACAGGAGACATCTACATTATGCAGGAGAAATTATGGGCGTATTGACAAAAACATCCCCATTTCGGATATTTTAAACTGAGGAGTCTATGTCAGGGATGGGGCTGCAGTTAACCTGAGTCTAGTTGCATCGTACCATGGTTGGCAGTTTGGATGGCGTGGGCAGTCAGAAGTAGACGGTTAGGCGAACTTCTGGCGAGCTGCAGTTTCCTGGCTGGCTGGCTCTTCAGTTGCACAGTGCACCTCGTAGATGGTGCTGGACTAGACTGGAGGTGACTGGTCAGTTTTCTTTCTCATCTTGAAACAATGTGTTAAGGTAAGGTAATGGGCACTACATTCATCAAAAATATTACACTATATATTTCCTATGTTCTGTTGGCTAGGAAGCAACTTGTCACAACAAATAGATATAAGTTTGTTTCTTTCTGCTACAGGAGTCCTGTATATAGGAGTAGGCTGTTACAGGTGCAGTGAAACAGTGGGTCACTGTTCTAATATTATTATTACCCATCCTTCTGATCCTCACACCAGCAGCTATTGACTTGCAGACTGGCAGAGGCCACTGCCCTGTACTTCATTGATAGCTTGTTGTCCTATTGCCCCCATCACCCATTCTTCCCATACAAAGCTGCTGGATAGACTGCCTGGAGCAACTCTCCAGCGCTAGACTAATAGCGATAATATGCACTCCACATCTAGCAGTTTCTGATGAAACTGGATGGAGGTACTGTGTAGTGATCGATTAGTGGCAACTAAAAGTGTTTCAATAAACAATATACTGCTCTGTGTACAAAGTAATAAAGACTTGCATCCAACCCTTCCCATCAGTTGAGCACAGGCTGGGTCATTTCCTGCCAATTTTCAGATGGGGGTGGGGAGAGGAGAGTGGGGAAGGGCCAGTAGCACCCTCTGGTGGTGGTGTTGTAAACTAGGTTAGGTGGTGTCCAGACCTAAACGTGAACACACGAAATTTGTTATTCCCGACAATAAATTTGAATTTCACGCCATTTTTCCTGGATCACCATCTTGGATAACAGCACAGGAACGTAGGGGGCTAGGAGTTCTTTGAGTTGGATTCACATGACGCCTGTGGAAAACACATACCATAATCAGGGGATGGGGAAATTAACTGATGAATTCATTAATTTGCATAAGTAGCTTTTTATCGATTTGATATAAAATTGTCACAGGACCGGCTTTGTCCTACTACTGACTACACCTTCCCGTACATTGCAGTGTCATCAGCAAAAAAACATAAACTGCTGCCCACCCAGTCGGTCAGGTCATTTATGTGTATAGAGAATAAAAGCGGTCTTATCACACTTCACTGGGGCATTCCTGAAGATATTCTTGTGTCTGGCGAACACTCGCCATCAAGGGTAACATACAGCACTCTATTACGTAAGAAGTCTTCGAGAACAGGAACCTAAAGGAACTTAAACTGTACACTCGCACACTCGTCAACTATATGCAGTGGGGTACTGCATCAGATGCTTCCCAGAAATCTGGTAATGTGGAATCTGCCTGTTGAGTTCCATCCAAGGTTTGTAGGATATCATATAAGCAAAGGACAAGCTGAGTTTCGCATGAGCGATGCTTTCTAAAACCGTGCTGATTTGTGGACGGAAGTTTTTCTTCTGTCTCAGGGAAATTTATTATATTCGAACTCATAAATTGTTCAAGAGTACTACAGTAAACCCATGTTAAGGATATTGGTCTGTAAGTAGGCGAGTGAGTTCTTTTGGTTTTCTTGTATGTGGGAGTACCCTGGGTTTCGTTCCATTAACTAATTTAATCTGTCAAATAAGTTAACAAGGCGATCCTTCTTCTTCTCGAATCGCTTGATGACGTCGCTGTATTACGTGGCTTGACTTTCAAGTATTGGGTTTTCAGATGAGTTACAGGCAAGAGCTGATAAATGATCCTGGGCCATACTCTTCCTCATATAACTCTTCAGGCGTTTAAGAGAAGAAAAACTCCTTTCGAGTGTAGCACTTAGCAATTGGACAAAATAATTAGATAGCTTATGAAGAATTTTGTCCGTTCCATTCTCATTCATTATTTTGGTTGCGTCTCCCAAACTGACAGAATGAAATCTGTCTTCATATTGGGAAGAAAATACAGTCCCAGTTCTATAACCATTTGGGTGCGACTGAAGGACACACCAGCATCAGATGTTTGCTATAATAAATTCACAATGTCTACAGGGAAGTGTTCAGCATAACTGGCGAAATGAATAGCATCGTCTCATTTAAGGAGGGTCTGTTTATCATATTGCAAAATTCTTGTCTCCAATTGTGTTACAATGTTATCCAATACCTCGAAGTACATCTCTTTTGACATCCATGGACTGGCAGTGTAATCATCCATCATATCACCCATATTTATGGAAGCTTTAGGTTGCGAATATGTCGAGCGTTTCGCGGATTTACAAAGTCGTTCGATTTACCTTAATCTCTTAAGTTTCTCGTGTAAGCTATGCATTCTGAGTCAGCGTTGTTGTAGACCGGTGCATCGCTGGTTTTTCTCTGAAGAATGGTGAAAAACAGTTCAGTGTTTAAAAATGCGCTTAGAAAAACAGAAAGAAGAAAAACGAAATCAAAGTCCAGGAGGCTAGTTGGAAAATCACGGGCTTCTCTTGTACTCGTTGCGCTAGAGTCCTGACTTTCTATTTTTTTCATTTAGAACCTCAATTACTCCTGGACGGTTTTCGTTATTATTCTGGCATTACAGTTCCATCTAGTTTCACTGTTCCAAGGAATGCATTTACCGAGAATACTATCCAGAACTGCTATGCATTCGGAAGACCGGTGGCAGAAAGCAGGAATCACCTGAAACGTGGATAAAAAATCCATAACGATTTTATACAACAGCAGCGGTTCTGCAAAACTAATTTCAAACTATACACGAAACAGTGACTAAAAAGAGCCTTCGCGGGAAATTTCACGAATCTTAGCTTGCCGGACGTTTAATTCTCCTGCCAGAATGGAAGCATCGGCATAGGTCTGGGCAACCAGGTTGTTCTTTAGATGGCAGTTCTGAAATACGCCACTCAGCGTAGTGGATAAAACATCTGCAGTTCCAGCTTGACGATCGTCACGAAAACCAACAAAATGGTCTGGAATGTCACTGTTGCACTCCAACACCCTGAGCACAATGGAGCACATTTTAACTTGTCTGTAACGTCTGTTGCATCGTCCACAGTGCAGGCATAAAACGAGATTGTGTCAAAAATTCCTCCTCAATTTTACATTCACACATTTCATCAGTTCCTTTAGTATTGGTTTTGAAAATTCCAGAAATAGCCCATTTTCTTCCATTGCGCTTTCAAACCACCAATTCTGTTTAGCACAAGTTTAAAGATGGCTCTTAATTTTGCGGTATTCAGAGAATCTTCTATCTCATAATGACCTTTGAGAGCTAGCTGCTACTTGCACAAAAGACCTGTGACTTCAGTTAGAATTTTCATGTTTTATCTGTTTGCCTTCACTTCATTGTAGTGTTTGATTTTCATCAATTTGTGATTTTCATTAAGTAGCTCTGCAATACTAAACACTTTGTAACGGAACCCGTCGATTCCACTTGTGACCGATTCATCTAAAGTTTTAAAGTACACGAATCAGTTTAATCAAAATATTTTAATGATTTTCTTGTAGGGAAAACATTTCTTTTGGATTAGGAAAATAGCAATTATTAACTAGTATATTAGCTGTGTTTGCTTTCAAATGTATTTATTTTCGTGGAGAATACGATTTCCAGTTACTGCAAAGCCGAAGTTTCGACCGCTGGACACTATGTAAAAAACAGATGGCTGTATCGTTCTTTTTACACTGCAGAACGGTGCGCGACCCGGTCACTCTCTACCGTATTCTCAACAAATCGTCTGACACGAAACCAGGTAGCCGGCCGCGGTGGCCGAGTGGTTCTAGGCGCTACAGTCTGGAACCGTGCGACCGCTACGGTCGCAGGTTCGAATCCTGCCTCGGACATGGATGTGTGTGATGTCCTTAGGTTAGTTAGGTTTAAGTAGTTCTAAGTTCTAGGGGACTTATGACCTCAGAAGTTAAGTTCCATAGTGCTCAGAGCCATTTGAACCATTTTTTTGAAACCAGGTATCTTCCCGGAAAACTGACGCCTTTTGTTGCGCTGTTGAGCACTGGTATTTACACTACACTTTAAAGCTGTTACTATTCTGCTGACCCTGAAGATATTTAATTACTTGTTGACCTCGTGTGACCTAACGATATAAATTGTTAATTTTGAAGCAGCTAATTGTATCATGAACCTCTCTCCAAACCGCGATGAGGATGACGAAAGATGACTTCCATGCCTGACTTGTAGTTTTGTACTCTTCACATTAGCGAATATATTGTAGAGTGGCATAGTCTTACCTTACGACAGTACCTCTGTAAAAGATACTAGTTCTGAGAAATTTTTTATTCGCCAGCTCCGTCAGAGTATTTTAACTTTATTATTTCGGAAGCAGTTTTACTTTTCCTATAATGCAGTTACTTAGTTATAACAGTTTTTAATTTTATACTTGGAATAAAATGGATGCAACCAGTGATATCACTACACTATGTGATCAAAAGTATCCGGACACCCACAAAAACAAACGTTTTTCGTATCAGGTGATTTGTGCTGTCGCCTATCGCCAGGTACTCCGTATCAGCGACCTCAGTAGTCACTAGACATCGTGAGAGAGCAGAATGGGGCGCTCCGCGCAACTCACAGACTTCAAACGGCAGACATGGCACAGCTACGTCCACACACCAGACAGAGAAGATGCAAAGAAGAGCGGCGTGTTTCGTCACAGGATTATATGGTAAGCGTGATAGCGTTACGGAGGTGTTTAACAAACTCAGGTGGCAGACTCTGCAAGAGAGAGTGCGTTTCTGGATGAGATATCGACTATATTGCTTCCCCCTACTTATACCTCCCGAGGAGATCACGAATGTATAATTAGAGAGATTCGAGCGAGCACGGAGGCTTTCCGGCAATCGCTCTTCCCGCGAACCATACGCGACTGGAACAGGAAAGGGAGGCAGTGACAGTGGCACGTAAAGTGCCCTCCGCCACACTCCGTTGGGTGGCTTGTGGAGTATAAATGTAGATGTAGATGTACCCTGCTTGCAACTGTCAAATTTTCATTCTTTCTGCGCCACTCTGCACCCTGCACAAAAGTTTAATGCATTTCTACATAGATTCTGAATATTACAGTCGTCACAACCAAAGCATCGACTGCACACCAACCATCACAGAGCCGCGACGTGGCATCAAGGCCTGCGCACCAATGGAAAGAGTGGACAGCACCATACCGCGGGGAAGACAGAGTTCAGCTCCTAACCGGGCATCGCTGGTCGGCACCTGTTCGGTCGCACACTTCAACAGCATCAGTAATACGTGATCGGAAGACGACACTTAGCTTACGATGTGCAAGTAGCAATGGTATGGAAAAGTACTTGCATTTAGGAGGCACAGGAAGCACATAAATCCCCTCAGGCCACTCTATAACGAGAAGTTAGAAATAAAGAATTCCATTACTCTGCAAGCGGATGTAGAGACCATTTTGGATTCCTGCTTCTGGTCATCGCAATTTCTCTCCTTCCCAGTGCATTTTCAACTTCTCGCGGCGTAATGAATAGTCCATTAAATTTCGGGCATGCAGCCTCGCGGAAAAGATTCCCTCCACTGATATTTCGGCCGCGTATCGTCCGCCCATCCTCACAATGAGTCACAAGACGTCTTATGACTCACTGTGAGGATGGCCGGACGATACGAGGCCGAAATAACAATGGAGGAAATTTTATTTGCACGGCTGCATGCTCGAAATTTAATGGACTCTCTCCTTCCCCGTTTGAGTCTCACAGTAGCCGACACAACAAGCGTTATGCTCTTAGTTTCGTTAACAAATATTTATTACTTCCTTTTAATAGTTAGTCAAAGACATTTAGTGCAGTGATGTGACGATAGTCATTGGATACTTCGTAATATCGGGTCGGTCTTTCTTTCGCCCAGCTTAGTGCAGGAACTCAACGTGGCATGGACCCAACAAGTCGTTGGAAGTCTGTTGCAGAAATATTGAGTAATTCTGCATCTATAGCTTGTAAACGTCGATGCTATACGCGCCATTTTCATATTTTTATTCATTTAAAACCATCTTTTTGAGTGACTCACAGAGCATTAAATCGAGAGATTACGCAGATTTATTATGTTACTAGTATGGACAGTCAATGAGTGTGGCAAATTTTTCTTCTCCTTACTCTTTTTATCCTTTATTTCAATAACATTTTTTCTACATTTTATGACAATTGTAGTCAGCTATTCATCACAATAAGTTGGCTCCAGCAGAGTACACTGAGCCAGCACTCAGCGAGAGAGAAAATTTCACACGGAACAGCGACCAGCGACAAGTGCTCGACTTCCAGATATGTGACCTCAACTCGACCCAGGCGGCGACGCCGCGGAGGCAAAGACCACCGGGTCATACAAACAGTGGAGTGTCGTACCAGGTCACACAGGCCTCGGGTGGCCGCGCGCAGAGGCAGTTTTTGCCCCTGAAGCACACAATGGGCTCGAGGTTTGGCGAAAACTCTAAACAGGCTTTATTGTCGCCGTCTCACTGCACTGCAGCGGGAAGAAGCGTTCCGCAACCCAAGCAGGGGAGGCGAAGTTCTTGAAAATAATCATAAAAATTCCAAGAGAGGGACGGTGGAATTCTTCCCCCGATAACTGCTGTTTACTTGTGTCTATCTTTTTTTTTAAGGGAAATTTCGAACCGAGTGTGGGAGCGCTGTTCCTTTGGTAGATATGCTCATTGGATTATACGGAATGACGTCAGGGTAAGAGACGCTTCCGTGGCAAGAATGTAATGCACCAATACGCAGGATTGGACAGAATGTTCTTTCGGTTTCGTAACACAGACATTCTGCACTGTGCTCTTGTAACCTTCCGGCATGAATATAAAAATATTAAATAAATATGTGTAACCTTCCCGAACAGAAAAAATTAAAAATAAAAGTAATTAAAATTGGATGGCTAAATTCTGAAATATGAAAACTGATAAATTGCCGCACAGATGACAAAATGCTAGATATCGAAATAGACGACAGAGGGATAGAGAAACAATTAAAATCGCTCAAAAGAGGAAAGGCCGCTGGACTCGATGGGATACCATCTACATCTACATACATACTCCGCAATCCACCATACGGTGCGTGGCGGAGGGTACCTCGTACCACAACTAGCATCTTCTCTCCCTATTCCACTCCCAAACAGAATGAGCGAAAAATGACTGCCTATATGCCTCTGTACGACCCCTAAACTCTCTTATCTTATCGGTGTGATCTTTCCGTGAAATGCAAGTTGGTGGCAGTAAAATTGTACTGCAGTCAGCCTCAAATGCTGGTTCTCTAAATTTCCTCAGTAGCGATTCACGAAAAGAGCACCTCCTTTCCTCTAGAGACTCCCAACCGAGTTCCTGAAGCATTTCGGTAACACTCGCGTGATGAACAGACCTACTAGTAACAAATCTAGCAGCCCGCTTCTGAATTGCTTCTATGTCCTCCCTCAATCCGACCTGATAGGGATCCCAAACGCTCGATCAGTACTCAAGAATAGGTCGTATTAGTGTTTTATAAGCGGTCTCCTTTACAGATGAACTACGTCCCCCAAAATTCAACCAACGAACCGAAGACGACTAACCGCCTTCCCCACAACTGCCATTACATGCTTGTCCCACTTCATATCGTTCTGCAATGTTACGCCCAAATATTTAATCGACGTGACTGTGTCAAGCGCTACAATACTAATGGAGTATTCAAACATTACAGTATTCTTTTTCCTATTCATCTGCATGAATTTACATTTATCTATATTTCGAGTTAGCTGCAATTCTTTACACCAATCACAAATCCTGTCCAAGTCATCTTGTATCCTCCTACAGTCACTCAATGACGACACCTTCCCGTATACCACAGCATCATCAGCAAACAGCCGCACATTGTTATCCGCCTTATACAAAAGATCATTTATGTAGATAGAAAACAACAGCGGACCTACCGCACTTCCCTGGGGCACTCCAGATGATACCCTCACCTCCGATGAACACTCACCATCGAGTACAACGTACTGGGTTCTGTTACTTAAGAAGTCTTAGAGCCACTCAGATACTTGGCAAACAATCCAATATGCTCATACCTTAGTTAGGAATCTGCAGTGGGGCACCGAGTCAAACGCTTTCCGGAAGTCAAGGAATATGGCATACCAGTTCAATTTTGCACAGAGTACGCGAAGAAACTTGCTCCCCTTCTTGCAGCGGTGTACCGTTGTTCTCTAGAAGAGCGTAGCGTTCCAAAGGATTGTAAAGGGCACAGGTCATCCACGTTTTCAAGAAGGGATGTCGAACAGATGTGCAGAACTATAGACCTATATCTCTAGAGTCGATCAGTTGTAGAATTTTGGAACACGTATTATGTTCGAGTATAATGACTTTTCTGGAGACTAGAAATCAACTCTGTAGGAATCAGCATGGGTTTCGAAAACGACGATCGTGTGAAACCCAGGTCGCGCTATTTGTCCACGAGACTCGGAGGGCCATAGTCACGGGTTCCCAGGTAGATGCCGTGTTTCTTGACTTCCGATGTTATATATCAAGGTCATTTATGTATATTGTGAATAGCAATGGTCCTACGACACTCCCCTGCGGCACACCTGAAATCACTCTTACCTCGGAAGACTTCTCTCCATTGAGAATGACATGCTGCGTTCTGTTATCTAGGAACTCTTCAATCCAATCACACATTTGGTCTGATGGTCCATATACTCTTACTTTGTTCATTAAACGACTGGGGGGAACTGTATCGAAGCTCACTGAGGCTTTTTGCGGATGATGCTGTGGTATATCGAGAGGTTGTAACAATGGAAAATTGTACTGAAATGCAGGAGGATCTGCAGTGAATTGACGCATGATGCAGGGAATGGCAATTGAATCTCAATGTAGACAAGTGGAATGTGCTGCAAATACATAGAAAGAAAGATCCCTTATCATTTAGCTACAATATAGCAGGTCACCAAATGGAAGCAATTAATTCCATAAATTATCTGGGAGTAGGCATTAGGAGTGATTTAAAATGGAATGACCATATAAAGTTGATCATCGGTAAAGTAGATGCCAGACTGAGGTACATTGGAAGAATCCTAAGGAAATGCAGTCCGAAAACAAAGGAAGTAGGTTACAGTACACTTGTTCGCCACTGCTTGAATACAGCTCACCATTGTGGGCTCCGTACCAGATAGGGTTGATAGAAGAGATAGAGAAGATCCAACGGAAAGCAGCGCGCTTCGTTACAGGATCATTTAGTGATCGCGAAAGCGTTACGGAGACGACAGATAAACTCCATTGGAAGACTCTGCAGGAGAGACGCTCAGTAGCTCGGTACGGGCTTCTGTTGAAGTTTCGAGAATATATCTTCACCGAAGTGTCAAGCAGTATATTGCTCCCTCCTACGTATATCTCGCGAAGAGACCATGGGGATAAAATCAGAGAGATTAGAGCCCACACAGAGGCATACCGACAATCCTTCTTTCCACGAACAAAACGAGACTGGAATAGAAGGGAGAACCGATAGAGGTACTCAAGGTACCCTCCGCCACACACCGTCAGGTGGCTTGCGGATTATGGATGTAGATGTCGATGTAGATAAATATTAACTCATGAAAAACTGATAAATTCTGACGTAATCAGCGCTACGCCATGGCTCTGTGAAATCAATCTGAATATGTCCGTGAGAAATAAACTGAAAATTTCTTACCTCGTGATGGTGTCGCCGGATAACGCTATCTATATATCTGCTCGTAAATGGCACAGCTTGGTGCAATGCTGGACTATCTACTAATACTGGATAACATTTGTCTGAGATCTGAATTACGAGAAAAACTGACTTTACTTAGTGACACAGCTGCACAGCTGGTCGTCTGAGTACTAAAGAGCACATGACTATGATTTGACAAAAATTTCAATTTAGATAAATGACTGGATCGGGACTGGCAATGACTTAAGGGGAAATTATACTTTTATAGTTCACAGGTAAAAACAATTATATTGTGAAATTTTTTTACGTTATTCATAAAGATCTACAATTCATTACACGGGACAATTGAAGTGACTTAACTACGTGCATGCCAATAAAAATAATAAAATTTAGCTTACAATAGACGGTTGACTTAATTACACTGCTGATTTTTCATTATAGTAACAATTATTCATTTGTTCTTCATCATCTCATTCCATTTAGCTTTCCGGCTGATCACAATTATTAGTCAGATCCATATAATAAAATATTACAGTTTGTTCTGCACTGTGACTTTAACAACAACTAACTATAAACTGCGCTGTACCAGCAACAGACTACAACTACACTGTAGCAGCGAGCGACTGCAACTGCGGCAGAGACTGCTCTGGCCTGCGACTCTATTGCAGCTGTCTTTTAACAGGAGGAAAGATATTTTATGTCTCAGGCAGCGCCTGTGAATAATCGTTCTGCTAAGTGAGCAATACATCGAGATTGCATTTGCTCCAGCAGGGCGCAACTCTGCCCTGTGATGGGAAGGAGCATGCAAGAAACGATAGAAAGTGGGGGAATGCGAAGATTTGAGATTTATTAAGCGATGCTCTGACGTAATTCTTGATTCTAATTTCTGCATCGTGCATTCGAATTCCTTCTTGCGTGCTTGCTTTCATGAAAGTGACAGGCGTCTCTATGTCTAGCTGAGAGGGCAACGGCCATGAAGCACTTGTGCTTGGTAATTAGCAAGTGCAGACTGGCAATCTGCCAAATAGGCAGGTTTATCTTTAGCCTTCAGTTGTGACACATTAAGCTCTGTTTATAGTTACAAGATTTACAGTCTGCTGCTTGTGGTCACGGAAAGTGGAAAGCATTGCATAAAATTTCTTTTGTTGATCCATGTTAGGAAAGACTTAGCTCTAAGTGCGCATTTATTCAGGAGTTTCACTCGAGATCATATGTTCTATTCTTCCTTAGAAGTTTTTGTTTATTTCGTGTAGACCCTTGCACAAGTGTAAAGATACGCTTTGTTTCGGAAAATTATTTCAGCGTAGCGAGTCTGTTAGGCCGCGCCTTACGTAAGCTACAGAAGCGACCAACAGCTTCAGACAATGATACACCGCCGCAGGTACGGTTACGGAAGTGTCCTACTCGAGGCCCACGAGAAAGACGTCACGAAGGTAAGCCTGAACTCGCTCGTTCGCTCAGTTCTGCAGACAAAATGCATTTCTAAACCTGCTAACCCACATCTGGGTGTGTTCGTACTAACGAGAATTGTATCTTCCACTGGAATCTGCTATTGTGAAGTCTTACTGAGTAATAGCACTACAACAAATTTTAATGGAAGATCAACACTCGATGTAGCTGGCACAACTGCTTCTTTATAGCTTTAAGTCTCTTCTGATTAACAGTCCTAATCTACTACAAGACGTGGTGCCTTATGCAACTGATAATCATTTTGAAATGATTTTAATTTTGTTGTACCACAGTACAGCCGTAACAAATTATTAGTAGGCCTAAGGCCTTCCGATCATTGTAGGACCAATAACAGTAAGACTCCAAAATAGCGGAATCCAGTAGAAGATGCAATTCTCGTTTGTACGTACACTCCTAGTTACGAGTTGACACGGTAGAAACATAGTTTGTCTGCTGAGTTGAGCGAGCGAGCGAGCGAGCACAGGCTTACCTTCGTGACGTACGTGCCGTGGCCTGTCTTTCTCGTAGGCCTCGGTTCTACACGGGCGACGTTTGTGGAGCTGCCTTCCCTCTGCTACAACTGGCGACGTCTGAATTCAGACGTGTTTGAATCTTGTCGCTGCAGCACGCGCGGCAGCGAGAGCGACAGTCACGTGTCTTCTCGGAAACGCAGTGGAGCGGACGCGACGGCAGCTATGATGTACTTATCAACCGATTTTAAGAATACTATTCTGTGAAAAAATTTGATTCTTCTGCATTTTAGAGCTTGATATCGTTGCTCGATAAAGGGCTGATTTATTTTCGTTATTCGTCATAGTTATCGTCTGCACGTTATATTATCGTACTGCACGAAACTGAGTACATGGCTGCAGGAAACTTTTAAAAATTTGCAGAGCTAAAATTACAATGCGTAGACTTTCCGTATAATTCATTCAAGGGCATACATTATAGCGTATGAAATGTAACCAATATTTCTAAATTGTAATTCAGGTTGAGACCGGAGTGACATCTATTTTGGCCGGCCGGAGTGGCCGAGCGGTTCTAGGCGCTACAGTCTGGAACCGCGCGACCCCTACGGTCGCAGGTTCGAATCCTGCCTGGGGCGATGGATGTGTGTGATATCCTTAGGTTAGTTAGGTTTAGGTACTTCTAAGTTCTAGGGGACTGATGACCTCACGAGTTAAGTCCCATAGTGCTCAGAGCCATTTGAACCATTTGACATATCTTTTGTTTCTAGAGATGTTGGTTGTTATATTCTCGGACGGTTCGCTCACGGCGTGTCCGAATCCTTTCCTGCGCTTCGGGAATCAAGTGGTTGTAAAACTCGTCGTATCTCATAAACGGTTCACGATATCGAAACAACGTTCTTTAAAAATGACAGAAAGCAGAAAGGATTATTTTAACGTATGGTTAATACTCGACAAGTTTTTGTAAACGAGTGAGCAGAGTGAAAACAAGATTCCCTATAAATTACACCATGATGTTTTGTCCGAATTCTCACAGCCAAACAAAGAGACACAAACAGTGCGGTTCTAGGCGCTCAGTCCGGAACCGCGCGACTACTACGGTCGCAGGTTCGAATCCTGCCTCGGGCATGGATGTGTGTGATGCCCTTAGGTTAGTTAGGTTTAAGTAGTTCTAAGTTCTAGGGTACTGATGACCACAGATGTTAAGTCCCATAGTGCTCATAGCCATTTGAACCATTTTTTGAACACAAACAGTGAAACGGGGTACCAAACTGACTAGCGCGAGTTCTAGTTTTCATGGAAATATTTAGCTGCCTGAAATTAATTAGGGTAATCAAGGAAAACTTAAGTAATGGGTTGAAAAAACATTGAAGTATGTCACAAACAGCGGCTGCCAAGGTATGTAAATGAAGTGTCAAAAAGTTCATCTCTTCAAGGCCAAGCTATGTTGCACATAAAAAGATACACTGATGCGTTATTTAAACATCAAAAAGGCTTCTTTCGAATCAAGTACCAAAGTTAGGATTTTCGAGAACAGCAGACGTTATATAGGCAAACGAGTAGTCAATAAGATCATGATTTCTGAATAAAACTTTAAAATAAAAAATGAAAGAAATCGGTCAAATATTTTGAGAAATAATTTGTGTAAAAGAAAGAAATATATCATAGAAACGTTCTATGTACCTTTGAATGACGCTCGATGTTATGAACAGAAAATTAGGTGGTTCAAACATTTCCCTAATATTTTTTATTTCATACTTTTAGCCATCATTTCACAAAACGTTTGACTATCTTTTCGAAAATATTATATGCTATACTTTCACAAAGTATTTAACTCCACTGTAACGCTTGGTCTTAACACTGACTGCTGATGAATTATGTTCGCAACATCAAATGTCTTTAAAATTTCATGGTGGTGGTAAGTACCTGTGGGACCAAACTGCTGAGGTCATCGATCCGTGGGCTTGCACATTACTTAATCTAACTTAAACTAACTTAGGCTGAGAGCAATACACACGCACACAACCATGCGCGAGGGAGGACTCGAACCTCCGACGGCAGTAGCCGAGCGAACCGTGGTAAGGCGCCTCACATCACGCGGGTACCCCGCGCGGCTAAAATTTCATGGTTGTTCATTGCAGTTTATTAGGAATTTAGTGTGTGTGACGTGCTGGGATAGGTGTGTATACGCATAAAGATCAAGAACTGTGGCGAGACCTTAAAAATATACTTAGCGGTGCAGTGTAAAACTTAGTATACAGTATTGTAGCTGAGTCAGTTAAAATTTGAAGAGGCAGTGTCGATCGAACCCAGGACCTTATCGCAGGCGTCATTTCAAATTGGGACCTCTAGTGTTACACCACTCCTCCCTCTTGTTAATGCGCTCATTCTTAGTATTTACGTTAGTCAGTCGTTCTTCCGCATTTATCGGCTGTTAAAAGTTCTTGATCATGTAAAAAACATTCGTCTTTAATTTATTGAGGAGATAGTCGGTTTCTCCTCAGCTCATTCACGGGTATTTGAAGAATTTGTCTGGTGATCTTCGTAGTAGATGATATGAATTATGAACTCCTGCATGAAGTTTCCTCCGTTTGTAAATTTCATGCACAGGCTTCCTTTTCGCTTTATTTTCCTAAGTAATGCTAATTTTGCAGCCTTACTCTCCCGTTACAGTATTCTACAGTTCAGGGGAGCCGTTTTATAGGGACAGCTGGTCGGCACTAAGCAGCCATCTTGTAGCACCCACTCAGGACACCCGAACCTCTACCCCGACGCTACTGCTTGTCGCTGGAGTGTCGCGTATCCAGAAGTCGCTCGCTGTCGGTCGCTTCTGATGCTTACGTAGTACACGGCCTAAGCCCAGACCCGATATGCAGAACGCACGCCGACCAGCGCGTCACAATGGCCAGACGCCTCAGTACAGTCTCCCGATATCGTAAATTGCCGCTTATCTTCGGCACAGTAGGGAAGTCAGGTGGCAAGACCCAGGGTAATTTATTTTGGTTCAAAAGTTTTTCTTTGTGTCTGCAACACATGCTCAATTTAGTCTGTAGTGCACATTCATTGACATTGGGAAAGGACAATTTGCCTCGCGAATGAGAAGTAGGAAAACTGTTGGTTCCTATTTTCTCCTTCCCTATCCAGACACAGGTCAACTATTCCAATTAAATATATTCTTCTTCTAATGTAGCATATGATTCATGTTTTATGTGTTCAGCAGTTGTTTAAGTCATCATTAACTGCGAAATGGACGCATATACAAAACAGTGACCCAATGCTGTCAAATGTTTTTTATTCCAGTTTTTGACCACAATATGAATTCATATTGTGATCAAAGACTGGAATAAAAAACAGTTGTTTAAGTCATGTTCAATGTCCATTTTTATGTTGTGGGAAGAAACAGCATACAGTGAATATACCTTTTGTTTCAAGTACTAGCACCATTCCATCCCCAATATTTAAATGTAAAAAATGCAGATTTATGACGAAGTAGGAAATTCAAATTCTTGTAAGTCGTATGCGTTACTGCAAGTAGTTAGGAGCAGGAGACGTTTGTGCTAAATGCCGAACGTTAAGCCGAATGTCACAGGTTTAAACTCATTCCTTTCGACGAGGTTCTTCAGGTCTTCCCGCGAGTTTATCTGGCATTCAACTTGAGGCGAGTAGTGTGGCATTACATATATGCAAACACGTGTCAGACAACAGTTAATAAAATAATCATTCCTATCAGCATTTCGCAATCTGTGCATAGCCGCCGCGAAAGAGTTGACGGTGCAGAATTTAGTGCATGAAATGACCTCCTCATTACGTCGCATAAATTTTCGATGGAATTCTTCTCGGGTAATCTGAGTGTCCGAGTCATTCGCTACAAATGTCCAGAATTTTCTTGAAACCAATAGGGAGTAATTGTTGACAGGTGGCATGACGCACTGTTACCAATAAAATCGTTGTTTGAGAGCATACGGTCTGTGAAAGGCTGCAGATGGTCTCCAAGTAGCAAAATGTTCGAATGTGTGTGAAATCTCATGGGACTTAACTGCTAAGGTCATCAGTCCCTAAGCTTAGACACTACTTAACCTAAATTATCCTAAGGACAAACACACACCGATGCCCGAGGGAGGACTCGAACCTCCGCCGGGACCCGCCGCACAGGTAGTGGGCTGGCGGAGGCAAGGTGGGCATGGGTTGCGACCCGAGGCCTGTCCGCAATGTCTCCCCCCTCCCATCCTGGGGATGTGAAGTGGTACAAAGGATGCAGTTGGTGTATTATTGTGATTTTTTAAAATTTTATTTATTCATTTATTTATTTTTAATTTAGTTTGTTTTTCATTTTTTAAATTTTTTAACAGTAAGGAACTGAAAACTAGTAAGTGCACTCTTTGCGTCGAGTTGGGGACGCACATAACTAAAACCTTGCTAATAGTTGTAGAAAAAGGCATAAAGAAAGAGAGCAAAGTGCGGGGCGAAGGAAACCATGAAGCAAAACTGAAGGGTGGAATCGATACCACCATTAACCAGTGCTACATCTTGCACCGGATGGGAAAACTAAAACTGCGAAGACCTTTTCGCACCGGGGACAAAAAGAGGAAATGGGGCAAATACTGCTACAGAGTGTGAGGGTTCACAACGAAACTCTCCACCTGCTGTATCATCCAGGTATGACTTCTCGTAATGATGAAAGTAAATCCCACGTTGTACCGTGTAGTGTTCTATCATCGTCTTTTAATTTTAGCTTCTCTTACCCGTGATGTTCCAGCTACGTTGAGGGTCGTGGAACGCACTCCACAAAAAATTGGAAAAATATTGACGATACTTAGGGTTACGGAGGATCTTGCAATGTCGTTCCTGCAAATAGTTCCAAAAGTCTAAAGTGTCCTTAGTGCCATCTTGAAACAAATAATGCACTGCATGTCCACGAAGCCACGTCATTGCATTAGTTTTAGTGCGTGGGTAAGATAGTCTTGGGGTCTATATGATTCGGCGTTACCCGAAGGAAGTATGCTGACATTTGCCTCACTAAGTGCCACACTGCCGTAGACTCGCCACAGCTAAGACGGTGTTCATCGTCGTCTTGAACGCCACAGCTCGTGCACGTGGGTGAGTCTACCATGTGGATCGCATGTAGCCTTGATCTGGTCACTTGCTTACCGTTGACAGTGATATACCACATCGCCGTGACGTCAGTGTCCAGTGTTACGTGGTGAATTGTCCTCCACACTACTCGCCAGTTGACGTTCGGGTGCTTCCTCTCCACGACGTTATCGGGTCGTCCACGTTGCAGGACCCTATAAACCGTCTTTGCCGTCGCCAGTTGAGTCGCTGGTAAGGCAAGTCGAACGTAACTGAGTTCGAGGTAAAAGAGACCGGTGTAGAAGAGCGAGGAGGGGACGTGGTGTATCGGCACAGGCGGCAACAGGGAGGGCGGTGCTAGTTCTTCTATTAACAAACTGGTCAGACTGTCCGGACGGCGGTGCCATAGTTTGACTAATGTGCTCAAAAATAGGGCGACCGCTCTGTCATAAACGTGATAAAGGCCAAGCCCTCCCCGATCCGGGGGAAGGGTGAGAGTCTCATATTTCATCTTGAAAAGCATTCCTGAACTCACGAAGGACCCAAAAGCCGCAAGTATACGGCGAGCTAACATCACCGGTATAGGTAATATCTGGGCGATGTGCGGAATGCGTGACGCTAAATGTGTGTTAACATACTGGGTCCGTTGGACGATGTCCAGGGCTCGTAGGCGGTTGTTGGCAATTCCAGTCTGAACATTCCGTAAAAGCCGTCGAAAGTTGTGAGCAGCGGTCCGTCGTATATCGTCTGTAAAGTCAATGCCGAGACATTTCAAACTATCTCTGAGCTGTAAGGGGGTGACACTGTTCTCAGACAATCCGACCCCGATGTTCATCGCCACCGATTTTGCGACGTTGATACGACTACCAGTGGCCATGCCATATTTCGTTATCCAATTTAGTGCGCTAGCGGTGTCGTCACCGTTGCGGATGACAATCACCAGGTCCTCAGCGTACGCTTTACACCGGAAAGTGTGGCTTCGTAACGTCATACCCGTTAGTCGTTGGCGCAGGCCGCAGAGGAGAGGTTCCATGGCCACAGCGTAAAGTAAAGTGGACAGAGGGCACCCTTGGCGTATCGATCGAGAAATGGTGAGGGGCTGCGAAGGTCGGCCGTTGACGATCACCTTGGACGTCGCGCCACGGAGTAGTCGCATGACGACAGTGACGAATGGCTGTGGGTACCGCATATGTTGGAGGACCGCTTCCAAATAGTTGTGGTCCACTCGGTCGAAAGCTTGACTAAAATCGATTGCCGCCAGTGCACCCTTCAGACGACATGCCCTCGCCAGTGAGATCAAGTCACGATATTCACTGAGTGCTGTTTGAATAGTATTGTCGCCTCCTAATGACGTTTGATCGGGTGAGATAACATTTCGTAGGGTCTGGCGTATCCGCGCCGCCAACAGTCGAGAAAAGATCTTAAAGTCGCAGTTCAATAGCGTCAACGGGCGGTAGTCTTGCAGTCGTGAGCCACCGGACGGTTTGTGAATAGGAATAATCATCCCTTCCACAAGGGCCGCAGGGAGCGGCACGTCCGGGGATAGGAGTTCGCGACAGATGTCCGTCCATCGGGAGGCTAATAAATATTGAAAAGTCCGGTAAAATTCCAAGGGGAGGCCATCAGGACCCGGAGACTTGTTGACAGCTCCTTTTCTAATGGCGTCGATCACTTCTTCTTCTGTAATTTCTTCCATCAAGGCCGCTTCCATTGTCGGGGTGACGGTGCCGTAAATCGTCTGAGAGACGTCCTCCAGTGCTGTCGGATCAGGGGTCTGAGCGGAATAGAGTTGGGAATAATGATTGTAGAACGCTGTGTTTATGTCTTGTTGCGTGGTGAGGCGATGACCGTCCTCCGTGTCGACGAAGCGTATCAGCGCTCGTTGGCGTCGTTTACGTTCACGAAGGACGTGGAACATTGACGGGCGTTCGCTCGGTATCCGATCCTGCGTCCTCGAGTGGATGACTAACCCCTCTTGGTGGCGTCGCATATGAGCGAGGACCTGAGCCTTAGCACGGTGGTCCGCCGTTTGTCGTTCCGGAGACGGCGCCATAGCATCGCAGTCGCGCAGGACCCGGAAGTAAAAGTCGAGTGTATGTCTTCGCCAAGTAGCGAGGTCACGACCGTAGGGTATCAACGTTCGCCTCAGTGCCGGTTTGGCGCAGTCCAACCACCAGCGGATCGTTGTGGGATATGCACGGAGGCGATTTTCACACGAATGCCACGTATCCTCAACGGCTTGGCGGCAATCCGGGTACGACAGGTGAGCGATGTTTAATTTCCACGGGCTGCGGCTTCTCCACACTTGTTGCCGCCGCAGGGTGACGGCACAAATGTAAGCTGAGTGGTCCGAGAATGCCGCAGGCCACAGTTCCGCATCCTGTGTTCCAGCGGCGAGAGAGCGTGAGACATAAATCCGATCGATACGACTGGAAGAGTGACTTGTGAAGTGCGTGAATCCCGGTCGGTGGCCGTGAAGATGTTCCCAAGTGTCCACCATCTGCAGGTCTCGAATTACCGTCCCGAGTTCCGGGCACGGATTATGTCGTGGGAGTTGATCTCTGGGCGCCAGTACGCAATTGTAGTCACCTCCAAACACCAGATGGTCGTGGCGGCCTTGGAAGAGCGGGGCGACGTCTTCCGCAAAGAATCGTGAACGTTCGCGACGTTTGTCCGTCCCGGAAGGTGCGTAGATATTGATAAGGTGGACACCCAGTACTGTGAGTGCCATTCCTCTTGCCCCAGGCAGAAACAGGATATCGTCCGCCACTATCCCTTCCCGAAGAAGTACAGCGACACCGCTGCCTGTTGGGGAAGCTGGAGAGACGCAAGCATCGTAACCGTACATGCCTGGGAAGTCGTCGACGTACACTTCCTGGAGAAGGGCTATGTCGATGGAAGCAGAGTTCAACATATCCTGAAGCAAGGATAACTTAGCGCGCGTCCGTATAGTGTTGATGTTTATAGTTGCAACGCGATAAGTTTGAGGTCTATTCACAGCATCCGTGTTGGCCATCAATACCCTGGTAAGGCTGTCTCGTCACTGTAACTGACGGCGGGAAAGGATCAACAATGGTGGGGTAAATTTCCCCCCGTGTCGTCCGACACGATGGGCAAGGAGTGTTCCTCACAGTCGTCCGCCCAGTCGCCATGAAACACCATCGGCTGTTGGCGGCTGTTAGTGGCTGCTGCGGCACTCGGCGCTGACTCCATCGGCTCTGCTGACTGGGAATCGGCAGCGGTTGTCTGCTTGTGATCCTGCTGTGCTGTGGGGTCTGAGGGGCTGAAGCCGTCACCACGGCGATCTGTTGAGTTTGAAGTTACAGCGGCCTCTGTACCGCCGGTACCGTCGTCGGAATTTCCACAGTCCATGTCAGACGATCGCTACAAACACTCGTCCGATGGAGCACGCCGCCGTCTCTTGTGTTTTCGCGGGGAACGCTGTTTACGGACGTGCGTTTCAGTATCTGAATGTGGGTGGATTTCGTCAGCTGCTCCGGCGTCTGGAAGAAAAGCCGCTGTCGGCACAACCCGTGGGTCAATGTCCATCCTGGCATCCACGCCTTCTTGCAAGGTCGGTCGGTGATTATCTTCAGGTGGGGACGCTGTTGTAGAGGCCGGATCCTGTACTGCAGAAGCCATTTTGGTCTCTCCATCGGGGGCGGCTATCGGACTACTGTCGTCAGCATCGGAAAAGGTGTAACTTCGGCGTAATTGAGAGGAAGGGTCGTCACCGTAGAAGGAGTCATAGATTCACCTGTCGGGATTTGAGTAAGCCGTCGTCGGAGACAATCCGACCGGACGTGCCCCACTTGGCCACAACCAGAGCAAGTGCGTGGCTGACCGTCATACATAATGATCGCCCTACATCAGACCGATGACAAGATATGACGGAACATGTTTGGTCAGTTCAATTTTAATCTGTCGTACCCCGTTAAGAACGGGGTACGTTGTAAAGGTGGTCCATTTTTCGGCCATATGGCTGATCACTTTGCCGTAGGGCTGAAAAGCCGCGGTGACTACGTCCGATGGTACTTCGCAAGGGAGTTCGAAGACGCGTATCGTACGGAGGCCAAGCGCCGCGTGATCGATAGAGACCGCCCCAATATGGCCGTCAGAATGTTTGAATTTAAGATCGTTCGCGCTCACGATTCTGTTGCACACCCCGTCACTTACTAGCTTGACGTAGACAACACTGCTCGTGATAGAGAGATGGATACCAATTATGTCTCGCGGGTCAATTTTAACGTCGTCACGGAGAAAACGTTCCACTTCAAAAGCTCGCGGTCGTGCATGATCGGGTTGAAAACTGATCTTGATGGTGGTTTGTCTGTATGAATGTGCCATGTTGCGTCGGTAGTGATGGACTCTAAACTAGCGACAACGCAGTAGTAAACAACTGCGGGCACTCGCGACCGCGCGGACGGGACGTAAACAAGACGTCCTCGCCGCAGCGCTGCGGAAAGCAGACTGAAACCGCTCAGCTAATCCCGCACGGCCTCCAAGTAGCAGAACATAACCATTTCCAGTCAATGATCGGTTAAGATGGACCAGAGGGGCCAGTCCATTCCACGTAAACACATCCGACACCATTATGGAGCGACCGCCAGAGTGCACAGTGCGTTGTCGACAGTTTGGGTCGACGGCTTCGTGGCGTGTGCGCGACACTCGAACAACTGGTATCACCTCTCGCTGACTGCAATCGGAATTCAACTGACCAGCCGGCGGTTTTCCAATCGTCTAGGCTCCAGTCGATATGGTCACGAGATCAGGAAAGATGCTGCAGGCGATGTGCTGTTAGCAAATGCACTCGCGTCGGTTCTCTGCAATTAACGCCAAATTTCGGCCCACTCTCCTAACGAATACGTTCGTTGTACGTCCCAAATTGATTTCTGCGGTTATCAGTTAGCGCTGACAATTCTGTGGGAACACTGGTGCTCTCTATCGTTAAGTGAAGGCTGTCGGCCACTGCGTAGTTCGTGATCAGAAGTAATGCCTGAAATTTGACATTCTCGACACTCTCGTGACACCGAGGATCTCAGAATAGTGGATTCTCTAGCGATTTCCGAAATGGAGTGTCCCCTGCGTCTGGCTCCAACTACCATTCCGCGTTCACTGTGTTAGTTCCCGTCGGGCAGCCATAATCACACCGGACACCTTTTTACATGAATCACATGAGTACAAATGACACCCCTGTCAAAGCACCACACTATTAAACCTCGTGTACGCGATACTACCACTATCTGTATATGTGCATATCTCGATCCCATGTCTTTCGTCACTTCAGCGTACAGCTTGTAAAACGTACCTCACGTATCGATTTTTACGGTTTTAGTGTGACCGGAAAATTTTAATAAATTTTTAGACAACTTGTTTGGATAGTTCCTTAAATGAAATAAAACTACGTAGAAGAAGCATGCCATGCTACACCTCTAGACAGATTCTTCCGATCGTTAAAACACAAGTGAACAATATGGTTTTTCTTGTGTTTAAAAGAAAACATGGCCAGCAGAACAATTTCCCTTTTTAGGGCTGGCAAATAACTAGGGATAACCACTTGTGCTACTCATACAATGGAGTTTGGAATGCACGTTTTTTGAACTTATATTTCTGAGGACGTTTTGACGTCAATGTTGGACATCGTTTCTTCATAATTTCATGTCGTTCAGTTTCACATCTTCTTCAAAACGAAAGCTCCTTCAAGGAAGTATGATGTCTTCATTCGAAAGCGTTACATCCGTACATGCACGAGGTTGTGCTTCATCCATACTCACTGCACACGGGACAACTAACTAGAGAGGCAGCACCACGGTAACTGGCCTCACGTAGCACAGAAGCATACTACAGCTTGGCTGAAACAGCCTCTATGCCTCTCCTGTTTCTAGCAGTGACTTAATGATCACCATGGCAACCGTGCGTTTGCAGGTGGCCTGGCGTGTGTCTAGCATACTCGCCATGTATTCACGTTTCTGTTTGCTTTAGCTTACGGTAAAGCTTTTGCGCTATGACTTTCACTCTAATGCTGATGCTAATAATACAAATTAAGGTCTTTCGCGGCCGATGATAGAAGTTCATTATAGCGTATTGTAAAAATAATTATTGCTGCTACTACTAATACTGAAATGTGACGACTTGCGCCCTGTGTTGCTTCCTTTGATCGGCCGCTGCTGCTTCGAAGTCACGTGACGTGTAATCGCAAACATGGTGGAAGAAGCCAAAGATGATAGAGGAGCGTTACTTGCACTAGGTTACAATGACGGGACGAGCCCACATATTTTATGGGGAGAGAAAGCGAAACTGGACCCTTAACCGGTAAGCACGTAGGTAGCAACTGTAGCACTTACATGAAAACATGATAGCACACTGAGTCGTTCGGCAGACTTTGAGATTCGAGTACAAAATATGAAAACTAGACTGCCACGGAGGTCTCCAGTGTGTTGGGATGGAACGTAAGACCTACACGACATTAGTTAGGTGATGTGAATTCAGTGATACCGCGGTTAATTTGTGCGAGGTTCGGATAGAAACATGCCGATATAAATGTATGTGTGTAGTTTCTTTGGATGTAAAATAGATGTGTAGTAACGCATTTCCGTATTATTCTAGAGGGTAGTTGCTAGTTTACACTCTACAATAGTGCACTAAGTTAGGAGTCCTGGAACTGATTTCCATTCATAAGCCAACATCACATTTCTACCCATCGAAATATGACTAGATCCCTTCTTTCATCCGATCTGCGCATGACAGTAGACCTGAGTCAAGAAAGGAACAGAATGCATCTTAACACTAGGTAATGCAAAAGTTTGAAAGTTAAAATGCAGTTAACTTTCATGTTTGGTGAACAGTTTTCCCTTCGAAGAGAACAATGCTTCACACAAGTTAGGAATATATTCGATTTTGCAGATCTTCACAACTTCTGAATTGCATGAAATTATATTAAATTTTGAATGTGTACATGCACACTGACGAAAGTGGAAGTGTGTCACCACAAAGCACCCGTCCGAATTTATCATACTTTGTGGATCTTTTCCAGCTGTTAAATCATTAACTTTCGATTCCACGTGGAACGTCCGTAATCGACCTCAGTATGATATTTGAGCCCAGTGGGCACGAAAATATTCTTGTATTGATCTTACATAGAAGCAGACTCCCTCCTTGTGTTAGAAGTGAGCATCTCCTGTCCATGCCTGAAACGCATTCTCCGTCGATTCACGGTTGATGCTAAGTGGTGGCTAGTTTGAAAGTGCACAGTTCCCATCGTACCCCAGGCGTGCTCTATGGGTGAGAAATAAGGAGACCGCCCAGTCAGTGATCAGGGTGTTCAAGGTGACTGCGATGTGAACCGCAGTGTGAAGTCTCACTTATTCCCGCTGGAACACCCGTTCGGTACCCTGTCATGGAAGATTTTCAACCGGATCTAGATTTATTGCTGTATATTGGCGAACATATAGCGTCACTTCAACAGCTGCATCACCCAATCAAAGGAATAACGACATTGGCTGCTACTGGACATCGAAATAAATCAGCTCGGAAAGCTGAAAATTTGTGGCGAACTGGGAGTCGAACCCCGATTTTTTCTTTTATGGGGGTCACCTTGACGGTCATGGCCAACCGGACATGACCCTTAGCCTACATTGCTCGGACTTGTCCTAAGTAACAGACATCACATGTTTACAACTTGGGTGAAATGACGATGATCTCTTCCACGCAGATGCTCAGACAAATGTGAACTCCTATGGCGTCCAGTGATCGCTGCGAGCAGTAACGGTAACGGACAGGGGAACTACGTCAGTACTGTGTGAATAAGTTGGAAATTAGTCACTGTTACGGACCATATTCAGATGGCCGAAATGCTCAAAGCATCCGTTCGGAGGAACGGAAAAATCTGGATTCTAATCCCAGTCCGGCATAACTTTTCTACATCCATCACTGATTTATTTGAATGCCCGGTAGCAGCTAATGTCGTTATTCCTGTGATTAATTGTCGTATGAGGATACAGGATGGATGATAGTGTTTACTCATCTGTAGATGTCCGCAAAAACAGACACCACATGTGTACAATTACATCAGCCCTTTGATGATGTCCGATAGCTCCTCACGCCACGATTCCATTAGCTAGAGTGTCATGGACGTTGAGAACCGTTGTTTCGTGTTACCTTTCACTATTTCATGGACACTTTGGTGTCAATTCGACCGCCACAGGCAGCGGGTCTATCACACCTTTTAACCACGATTATGATGTGTCTTATTACGTCTCGCGGCAGCCCTCAGTTTCCGAGAAAGTCGACGTTGAAATTTTACGCGTAGCTACTATACCCGTGAAACCGTCGGCACACGGACCGTGCTGTCGAACGTTAACGTTGAGCGTGCCAAGTTCAACCTTCTGGTGAACGCTCACAAGGGAACCTCCCCATCGCACCCGCCTCAGATTTGGTTATAAGTTGGCACAGGGATAGGCCTTGAAAAACTGAACACAGATCAATCGAGAAAACAGGGAAGAAGTTGTGTGGAACTATGGAAGAAATAAGCAAAATATACAAACTGAGTAGTTCATGGGCAAGGTAGGCAACATAAAGGAGATTGTCAGCTTACGAGCGCCGTGGTCCCGTGGTTAGCGAGAGCAGCTGCGGAACGAGAGGTCCTTGGTTCTAATCTTCTCTCGAGTGAAAATTTTAATTTTTTATTTTCAGATAATTATCAAAGTTCAGGCACTCACACATAATCAACTTCGCTCTCCAAAATTCCAGGACATGTTCAGATCTGCTTGGACATATATTTGAAAACGTAAAAAACATGTGTTTTGACAGAACACAGGAAAAACTGTGCGATTGTGAAACTGTTGCATTCATTTGTTGCAGTTTATGTGAGAAACTCTTATATTTTCATCACTCTTTTGGGAGTGATTATCAGATCCACAAGAAAACCTAAATCGGGCAACGTAGAAGAATCTTTTTACCCATTCGCCAAGTGTGCAAGTTAGGTGGGTCGACAACATATTCCTGTCATGTGACGCACTTGCCGTCACCAGAGTCGTAAAGAATATATCAGACGTGTTTTCCTGTGGAGGAATCGGTTGACCTATGACCTTGCGATCAAATGTTTTCGGTTCCTATTGGAGAGGCACGTCCTTTCGTCTACTAATCGCACGGTTTTGCGGTGCGGTCGCAAAACACAGATACTAAACTTATTACAGTGAACAGAGACGTCAATGAATGAACGGACAGACCGTAACTTTGCGAAAATAAAGAAAGTAAAATTTTCACTTCAGGGAGGGCTCGAACCAAGGACATCTCATTTCGGAGTTACTCACTCTAACCACGGGACCACTGCGCTCATAAGCAAACATCGTCTTTGATGTTGCATATCTTGCACATGGACTACTCAGTTTGTATATTTTGCTTATTTTTTCATAGTTGCGCACAACTTCTTCCTGTTTTCTCGATTGATCTGTGTTCAGTTTTTCAAGGCCTGTCCACTGTGTCAATTTATAACTAAATCTGAGGGGGGTGCGATGGGGAGGTTCCCTTGTCAGGAACGATGCGACTTGTGCATACGGTACGTGGGCCCCAATATGGTATGCGAGATCGCAACGCACTGCAGCGGCAGTTGAGGGATGTTTCTAGTTCGTAAATCACACTGTTTACTCAACGGGCGCGCGTAAAATTCCCACGTTAGCTCTATTAAAACGCACATTTCCTCCATCGTCCACGAAAAGGAAAGTACCATGTCCAATCAATAAGGACACAGGCTTATAAAAGTTCCATTACAGTCAGTGCGTTACAAATTTGGAATACTTCTCCACATAAGATAAACATTATTTCATCATTTTCACATTTTAATACAACACCAAGGTCAGTCTTACTTGATCACTGTTCCTACCTAGTAGCAGAACCTTTGCAACATGTGAAATACGATGGGTAAAAGAAAAAGGAGCAAAGTAACTTTATAAAAGTAGCGCAAGCTGTCCTGTAGATTAAGCCAATCGAACAAAGTCACCCCTCAAAAAATGGTGAACTTATATTTACATAACATCAAATATTATAGTATATGCTTATATTAAACTAATAAAAACACGAATGTTAGGAAAAAAATTTGGAAGTTTAAAAACGCTAACCACCACCCCAACAAACAATTCTATACGGGACAGTGACGCTACTCATTACGCTAAACCAACATAAGATCTTCTGTATTTAATCATATTGTGTTCCCCGTTGCTGAAAACCTCAATCGTAGATATGTTACTGGCTGATATTTAATTATAACAAATTGTACGAAGAGCAATGCGTTTTGGGTGTATCTCCAGTGTTTCGCTGCCTTCTAATAGCCTACTCTCATAATACGCAAGTTACAGTAATTCTTTTGCCACGAATATGGTGTTTCTCATTATTTTATTAGAACGAATCACACACGTAAGAACGGGTTTTGCAGTGATTCTCAATTTTCTGGTGCTCAGAAACTGCATATATACATATAGGCTTGAAATGAATGCCAATATGGCGCCTCACAAGTCTGTACTGAAGGGAGACGGCGAGCATGTGACGTAGGTGGCGTTGTGCCATCTCATTGGTCAACGCTCAGGCACACGCTCGGAATATCTGACATGCCAGATATTGCTCTGCACGTTCGGAAAGACTCCCGAGCGTGCTATTCCACGCTATGACGTGAGAAACTGGGCACGCTCAACGCTCAACGTTCGGATGCACGGTCCGTGTGTCGACGGCTTAACGTTAATCATGTTGTGAAGAAGTGGGTAACTTTCACGGCTACCGCGCTAGCGGTACGGGTTGCCATCGTATCTGCCTACTTTATCCTTCTTTTTATTTCAATTTTATGGCACAGAATATCGTAAAACATTATATGTCATGCAAAATTATTCAAAAATAGTGATTTTCGCCGTGGTAATTCCATTAATAACTCAGTCACTGCGACAAACTTTCTTAAAACGAGCATTCCGTTAGTTATAGAACAGATTAATGAATCGTCTTACTCGCTATCTCACCGCTTGCTCTGCTATAAATAAATTGCGGATGGTATTAGTCGTAGATCCAACCGAAACAAATTCGTAGACAACCACTCACATATAATGGAAGCAACTGCCTTACAGGCGCAGGGATTTTTCTGAAGGGATGCTGAAAAATACCGTTCGTTTGGATCGTAAAATATTGTTCGTTCTTCGTTCAACTTCTATGCAAATCAGGCGTTTTTTTATAATCTCTGTGGAAGCAGGTGCACAAAATGGATGCTAAACTCAAGAATGTGGTTTTCGGATTCTTGACTCGAAGCTACTGCTCTATCCGTATTTAGCATGTCTGGAGCACTGTGATTTGTTTTCGTCATAATCTTAACCTGCCTGTGGAAACAGCACGCGTAGCGGAGAGTAGTAAATTTCGATGGCGCCGGTGCGTGCTTGTCTTTCACCTACAAAGATTTCATCGTAAAGTGTCAGATCTATCTGTCCTTCCCACGAATGTTGTGATGATGCTGATGTTTAGTTTTTGGGGCGCTCAACTGCGCAGTCATCAGCGCACTTACAAAGTGTCCCAACTTCTACATAGCCCATTTTCTTTTTACAATCCAAACTAGTCACTCTCAAAAATGATGATGATGATGAACTGATCAGGACAACACACCCAGTCTCCGGGCAGAGAAATCCCCACCGTCGGGAATCGAACCCAGGACCCCGTGATCCAGAGGCAGCAACGCTAGCCCCTAGACCCCGAGCTGTGCACAGGTTTTCTGTTGTTGTGATCTTCAGTCCGAAGCCTGGTTTGATGCAGCTCTACATGCTATTCCATCCTGTGTAATCCTCTTCATCGCCGAATAACTACTGCAACCTACATCCTGCTGAATCAGCTTACCTTATTCATCTCTTGGTTTCCATCTATGATATTTTACTCGCCCCCCTTCCTCCCCCCTTCCCCCCCCCCCCCCCACACACACCTACTTTTCTCAGTTACTAAACTGGTGATCCCCTGATGTCCCAGAATGTGTCCTATCAACCGATACCTTCTTAGAGTTAGACTGCCCCACGAACTTCTTTTCTCCCAAGTTCTATTTAGTAATGTGACCTACCCATCTAATCTTCAGCATTCTTCTGTAGCATCATATTTCAAAATCTTCTATTCTCTTCTTGTCTAATTTTTTTTTTCTGTATAAGCTGTAAATGGCCGTCCGTTCGCTATATTTTACCCCTCTTACCTTCAGAGTTTCAGAGAGAATATTCTAGTCAACACTGTCAATGGTTTTATCAAAGCCTACCAGTGCTACATACATTTGCCTTTCTTAACCTATCTTACAAGATAAGTGGAAGAGTTAGTACTGCTTTCCATGTGCCCAAATTTCTCCGGAATCGAAACTTCTGTTCTCGGAGGTCGCTTCTACCAGTTTTTCGATCCGTCTGTAAGGAATTCGTGTTAGTATTTTGCAACGATGACTTACTAAACTGATAGTTCGACAATATTCTCACCTGTCCGCACCTGCTTAGAATTGGAATTATATTCTTCTTGAAGTCTGAGAGTACTTCACCTGTCTCATTCATCTTCCTCAACAGATGGAAGATTTATGTCATGGCTGTCACTCCCAAGGCTATCAGCAGATCTGACGGAACGTCGTCTACTTCTGGGGCCTTGTTTCTACTTCAGTCTTTCAGTGCTCTGTCAAATTTTTCTCGCAGTATCATATCTCCCTTCTACTGTTCATCTGCGTCCTTTTCCGCTTGTATAATATTGCCTGCAAGTTCATCTCCCTTGTACAAACCTTCTGCAGAGTCCTTCTACCTTTTAGCTCTCCCTTCTTTGCTTAGGACTGATTTTCCTTCTGGCCCTCTTGATATTCTTACAGCTGCATCTCTTTTCTCCAAAGGCTTCTTTTATTTTCCTGTATATAGTATCTATCTTTCCCCAAGTGGAATATGGTTATAAATCCTTACATTTTGTCCTATAGCCATTCCTGCTTAGCTATTTTGCACTTCATGTCAGTCTCATATTTTAAACGTTGTATTCCATTTGTAGCATTTTTATATTTTCTACTTTCATCGACTAAATTCAATACCTCCTGTGTTATCCAAGCATTCCTAGGAGGCCTTTTTTTTTACATATTGTATCCTCTGCTGCCTTCATTATTTTCACCCGTAAAGGTACCCATTCGTCTTCTACTATATTCTTTTCCCCTTCTCTAGTCAGTCGTTACCCAACGTTCCCTCTGAAACGCAATCAACAGCATAAAGAAAATTATTTTCTCGTCCCACGCTTGGAAAAACGACAGGTTTTAAAAGCGCTTTGTATAGGACATTTGTGATGTTCCCTGAATTTTTGAAAGTCATGATTAGATTTTCTTAGCAGAAGTTGAAAATAGCGCTTCAATTGTAAGATTCTTTTTATTTTCCGATCCTTAAACCACGTCAGGTTCCGGGCTCTTACACGGCCATCATCAGGTGTGACAACTTTATGCTGTGACTTCGAGCGCCGCGATGGACGAATATAGGACGCTGTATAACACTCCGTATTCTGCTGTCGCTGATGGTACACCGCACACTACAGTCGTCCATCGCGGCGCTCCGGGTCACAGCACAAAAATGTCACAGCTGATGATGGGCGTGTAAGAGCCCGAAACCTGACGTGGTTTAAGGATCGGAAAATAAAAAGAATCTTACAACTGAAGCGGTATTTTCAATTTCTGCTATAATGCTCAGTTGCGGATGTTTCTTCAGCAGGATTGTTTGTAGATTTTTTTTTTTTAATTTGTGAAACAACTTTCCAACCCTTGTTTGAGCAATCAGTTACGAAAATGTAAGGTCATATCTTTCCTGACGCAGATATAGTATAATGTGCTATGGGAACTAATGTGCAAGAGAACTACTCAATGAGTTCTGGCAGCCGGTTTGTTCGCTAGTAATACTGAATAATCGAGGTCAAAGTTAGGGATGAGTACTTTTGTCTGTGTCGGGAATTCTGCCACAGTTGCATACACTACATAATCATATACTGCATTATGAAAATAAAGAAAAAGGTCAGGCTGCAAGAATTCCCACTTGTACTAAGCCTCCAGAAAAGTCTCAATTTAGCCTGTGAGTCCAGACAGAAAGAGGCGTACAGTATGACTGGTCGAGCTTTTCCATCCGTGTTTGGTGGAGAATGGGACAATCCGTCCTTGGACTATCTTAGAAAGTCGTCGAGTACGGTTCTTTCTACTAGTTTTGCCGAGAAGCTCTGGAAGTTATGTCGTTCGCAGAAGCAGTTTCAGAGCGGTCAGGTTCTCTGTAGGGTGCAATTCTACTTTCTTTCACGCTAAGTGACAAGAGGAAACCTATATTATTCGGGATAACGTTCAAAAGAGGTTCCATTTGATGTACTTATTTACTAAATACCATAAACTGATAACATCGACACAATTAATAATGATTAACTGGAAACTAACAAATCTCTGAGAGCATGGTCTTGCGGCAGAACTAGATGTTGTGGCGTAACAAGCTAGCTACGCCACACTGAAGTAGCCGAAAGGGCACGCGTCAACTCACGCCGTCTTGCGTTAAGTCTGAAACAGGATACGTGATGAAAGCTATAAAGAAAAGAACGGAGCTTCTCGTATACTTAACTTTAATTTCTTGTTGTACATTGCTCTTGATAATACAAGTGAGACTCTCTCCAGATATGGTTAATGCGCCTTGCTAGGTCGTAGCCATGGACTTAGCTGAAGGCTATTCTAACTGTCTCTCGGCAATTGAGAGAAAGGCTTCGTACGTGTAGTCGCTAGCAATGTCGTCCGTACAACTGGGGCGAGTGCTAGTCAGTCTCTCGAGACCTGCCTTGTGGTGGCGCTCGGTCTGCGATCCTGACAGTGGCGACACGCGGGTCCGACATGTACTAATGGACCGCGGCCGATTTAAGCTACCACCTAGCAAGTGTGGTGTCTGGCGGTGACACCACACTAGATAGGTAGGCATTCTGTCGGGACAGGCGACTATGACGCGCATCCTTTACCTCCTAGTACACTAATGATATTTCGTACATTTTAGTTACTTTAAACATTATTCATTCATCTATTGAGATTTCTGGCGTGGTAATATGGTTGTAAGAAAGTACGTACTATGACCTGTCGGCCTTTCGTAATATCTGTATTGGAAAGAGCGACAATTATTAGCAAACATTTATCAGTCAAGATTCCTTGCCTCGCGCCAGAATAACTGTACTTTCCCCACGTACCTCGCTGCTGACGTAACAGACGTTCTCATGTGTAGCCACTGCTCCTCACACCACCGTCCGTTGGCAACGCCGTATGTTCCACTGGCTCCTTCAGCCAGCATGGGAACTGAAATCGCAGCCGCGGCTGTGTGTGTTCTGTAGTACAGCTTTACTCACTGAATGCTACGTGATATCTGCAAACGCGATACAAAAGCGTAAATCTGTAAAATAAGGAAGTAAAATATTGCTTGTAGAGAACCATAGTTTTAGAAACACTATGAACGTGGTCTTGCGGTTCTTAGAAGCACCCTGTACAATTTTGGTCAGTTCATTTTTACGTCAGTTGCTTTACGTATTTCTCTTTTGCCATCAAATTAATTTTAGTGTTTCGTTAAGAGATGTTTTAAACGCAAAATCTAGTTTTTCATGAGATACTGTTACATTTGCAGGTGTTAAACAGCTTTTCTTAGCTTTTTGATTAATTGTGTTAACAGAACCTCTGAATTTTACCTCCCATGCTCTCGTAAAATTAAATACCATCACTCTTTCAAATAGGAAATCATTTAAAATCAACAACATATTAAACGAAACACTTCAAATACAATATCAAAGACAGTAAATTTCCAGAATATTGATTACTAAGATAAAATTTGTTCGGAGCGTTAGCAAAATATTGTTTGATTTTACATACCTTTAGAAAAATAATAAAATCATTTCGCTCATATTTTCCAGAGGTTAGTTGGCCGTCACAAAGAAATCTGTCGGAGCATTTTTTCACAACTTACACTACACAGACACATTACAGACGGAATGCAGAAACACATTATACACAGTATCCGAGAGAAATTTATTTCTCTTTGCTCTATTATGGTGGATTACTGCTCATCATAATAATTTTTAAGAAGCACTTACGGCTCAAGATCGTTCTTTGTGAACTCATGTCTCCGACAAAATTATTTTGCATGAAGCAGTGTTATTCGCCAGCCGAAGTTGCTGGCCCTAGAGATCTTTATAAAATTACTCGTATTTTTAAAAAATGTAGTATTATATTTATCACTTTTGCTGGTGGCAATGCTCCTGAAATAATAGAAGGGTACGCAGAAAATTTTTACCTGTTGATAATCAAATTACGAGGTGTGGCTAGAAAAAAACCGGACTAGTACTGGTGAAACAATAAAACGAATGCAGTAAGGCTGAAAGTCGCGTGGCCTGTCACGTGACTCTCGCTCCGCCTACTGCTCGAGTTTCATCTGCCTCCTGCACTCAGTCTGCCCGTGGCGTCTGTTTTAAGTAGTTGACGTTTTGTCTGTGCGCCGGAAAATGTTGAGTGTACAGAAAGAACAGCGTGTTAACATCAAATTTTGTTTCAAACTAGGAAAATCTGCAAGTGAAACGTTTGTAATGTTACAACAAGTGTACGGCGATGATTGTTTATCGCGAACACAAGTGTTTGAGTGGTTTAAACGATTTAAAGATGGCCGCGAAGACACCAATGATGACACTCGCACTGGCAGACCATTGTCAGCAAAACCTGATGCAAACATTGAAAAAATCGGTAAACTTTTTCGACAAGATCGCCGTTTAACAATCAGAGCAGTGTCTGAGTTAACAGGAGTTGACAAGGAAAGTGTTAGGCAGATTCTTCATGAAAGTTTCAACATGAACAAAGTGTGTTCAAAAATGGTTCCAAAGTGTCTCACAATTGAACAGAAGGAACGCCGAAGAATGATTTGTTCTGACATCCTGGAAAACATTGAAAGTGATCCCACCTTCTTACAAAATGTTATTACTTGCGATGAATCGTGGTTTTTTACTTACGATCCCGAAACTAAACGCCAATCGATGCATTGGAAAACTCCTGGTTCTCCACGACAAAAAAAAGCACGAATGTCAAAATCGAAATTCAAGGCAATGATGATTGTTTTTCTTGACATCAAAGGGATTGTGCACATTGATTGGGTACCAGAGGGACAAACAGTGAATCAGCATTACTACATTAGCGTCCTGGCTACCCTACGTGAGCGAGTACGGAGAAAACGGAACGATTTGTGGAGAAAAAAGTCATGGATCCTTCACCAAGACAATGCCCCAGCTCACAGTGCGTTGCCAGTGAAGACGTTTTTGGCAAAACACAACATTCCCATCTTAGATCATCCACCCTACTCACCTGATTTGGCCCCCTGTGACTTTTTTCTTTTCCCTAAAGTCAAGTCAGCTTTGAAAGGAACTAGATTTGAGACTGTTGAAGCAGTAAAAGAAAAAGCGACGGAAGTAATGTATGGACTTACCGAAAATGATCTGCAGCATTGCTATGAACAGTGGAAAATTCGTATGGAGCGGTGTAGAGACCGAGGAGGAGAGTACATTGAAGGAGATAACATGAAATTGTAAATAATTGTAAATAAATGTTTTTTCCAGCATCAGTCCGGTTTTTTTCTAGCCGCACCTCGTATATTCCGCCACCCAGCATCAGATTCCCTTTAGACCGACGAGAACTTTGACCGATGACATTGCGTAGAGGACAGTGACCGATCTCAAAACAACGCAGTTTGCGTAATTACCTTGCCCCTGTACTTATACAAAATATCGGTAAATGAGATCTGAGGGACACTGAAATAAAATCTTGATAAATGGCCGGTTGAACACAAGTAGCGTTTCTTTTTTTTTTTCTTCTTTTTTTCGTGGAATTTGTTCGAGGCGGACGTCCGATGCCACCCGTTTAGGTTCTTCGTTGATCCATTCACCCAGTTTTTTATTACAGAGGGTAGCCAACCCTCTGACCGAACATGCTTAGTTACCGTGCTGGCATGGAACGGATTATATTATCCGAGCCCTCCAAAAACTTTATTACGTAAAGTAAAGGTGACATGACGTGTTTAGCGTAATTATTTAGCCAATAGTTACAAATACGAGGGCGATACTTACATTTTGTGAAACAGCCATTGAAAACAAACGAGAGAGAGCTAGAGAGCTCACAACTCCTGCTTTCATGTAATCCGAAAACAAACTATGGCGAATGCCTTCAACTTGTTTTACAGTTTCGATATACAAACATTCCTCTGGAACATTCTTTGTCAGAACAGAAAAAAAAAATCCTTAGATTAAATTGTGACCTTTTCTCCTTACTTTACAGATTTAATTTACACAAAGAAAAGTTATTCTTAATGTATGTTACCCATAATTAAACGATTAGGGCATATTCTGTAAATTATTCAAATAGCAACATTTCAACGCGTTCCAACTGTGTTTGCTTGATGACAGCCGTCATTTGCGTGTATATCAATCGTGTTTCTTGCTGTTGACTATTCATCTGGTTCGGTACTCAGTGCACGTCATCTGGTTATATGTGGACCGAATTTTTCCGTGTTTCCATCCATTACTTTTAGTATGGGTAACTGGAACCAAAACAGATATGTAAAAAACAAAATAAAATAACAGTTTACATTTCCCATATAACATAAACTTCAGTAATACTATTTCTTATTCTACCCTGGTGGAAAATTAAGAAAACAGAACTAACCAGCTTCCAAGCAGCTAGTTTTATTACTTTATTTTTAAATATATTTTCCAGTTAATTAGTCCGTAACAAGTAACTAATTCATTAGATGAAATACTGCTACCTTCACTGTATCCTTACAATGAATTTCCAGTTCTGAATCTATTGAACACTGATTTTGTTATATTACTCTTCAACTGATCACTTAAGAATAACAGTCACCTACGTGAAATAATTATGTTTACTAATATTCTTTACACATCTTTCTTGGGGTCAATACGCTATTCTTGATCTGTTTACTACCAGACCTATTGAGACGCGTCCTTGATTACGTCACGTCAGCATACATTGCGTTCCCTCACCCGGTGCGTCAGCTGTGCCGTTCAGAGACCATTTGTGATACACCGTCTGCACTGGTTCTTCAGACTACCTCGTTGACGTCAGAACACGCCTAAGTTTCTCGCACGGTTATTACAACTCCAGCTACTTAATGAATGTAAACAGGAACTGAACACACGCCATTTCAAAGTCCTTGGAACTACTATTTCTCTTAATATGCTTACACTACCATTATGTACAAAGAATTATATGCCGTACCTGTGTTTTCTAGGGCATACTTCATATGTTTGTTTACTAGAGAGATGTTCTCGCTGGTATCCCGTAAAGTTCTCGCTCGTATTCAAGCTCGTCAGAATCCTTACGCTTCCCTTTAACTACTGTGGAACACTAACTACATTGTATATGCTTCTCATTACGTGGGAATCAGGACGAACCACCTCCACGACGTTTCGATGACATCCCTTGCCGTATGGCCCATCAAAACTTTCACAGAAATTCTTTATCTCGTTGTCTATTTTAGACGATATCCTATGAGTCCTCATTAGTACAGTATCACCCACAGCATATTGGTTTGATATCACTTTCTTGTTATGTGTCGCCTTTGAAGACTACCTTCCATTAATAATCTTTCCAGAGCTCGTTTATGCTTTTCTTTCCAAGCGCATGTCAGTTTCTTCGGAAATTATAACGAGTATTCGATCATACTTTTAGGTCGCTTATCCATCAGTAATTCATGTGGTGATACATCAGTTGTTGATTGAGGAAGTACGTTAAGTGTTTCCTCAAATTCTTTAACGTGTAGTCGCCAAGTAGTATGGTGGTCATGGGTCTTTCCAGCTCGCTGTAGGTGTTCTCATTTTCTGCCAATTCTCACATCTTTCTCATATTTTCCTAATCGTATTCACAATACTGTTAAAAATACACATTTCTTTCAACTTTTACGCATACTTTGGGTCCAAAATGAGCATAGCTCATATGGATATACCATATGAAAACCGTTGTGGTGTGTTCAGGCAAACGTAACTTACAATGTTCCCACACTAAATTAGTTCTGCGGTACAATGCCCACCAAGAAGCATTTGCTTATTTTTGGTTCCCTACATTCTTCCCATATTTTCTTTACCATAGCCAAAATAAATTCTTTTATTTGTTCCTCATGTTCCTCATGAACTCTCTAAATTACTATCGTAGCCTACTCCCTTCACATACAACAAACATATCTCTCTAGAGTTCGATTCACTTTGATCCCCTTCTATGCATTCCTGATGGCAATCTGAATAATACGCCCGCCACCACACTGTCTTTGCCAAAACTATAAAGTATGTCGAGTTGTTATTCCTCGACTGCAACGGCCCATCTGATAAGTCTAGAAGGGGTGAATCTGCAGCTCTTAATGAAAGTAAGTGACTTATGGTCGGAACATACATTTACTTTTGTCCCTAACAAATACAAGTGGAACTAATCTAAAACACACACGATTGTTAATGGCTGTCTTTGAGTAACTGTGCAGTTACGTACACAATGCGTTAATATTCCGCTAGCGAAAGGAATTGATTGTTGCTCTACACCATTCGCAGTCTCGACAATTTCGAATAAATGTGTTCCTTTTCCAAAATCTGAACTGTCAACAAATACATAAAGCACCTTATCTACTCTCGGATGGATCAGTATTCCTCCTATACAGACAGCTTCCTCGATTCTATCAAACTCTTTCTGACACTGTCCACACCCATTGGATGTTGTTTTTAGTTAAATTAAGTATAACTGCTGCGTTTAGAACCTGTTTAATCACGAATTTGGGGAAAAAATAACAGAGATCCTTAGCGGTAGGTATCTCCTAATAGCTTCAAACTTAGCAGGATTCGGGCTATTACCTTTTGCTATGCAATTAGCCCTAAAAATTTTATCTCCCCTTTTCCTAAACAGAATTTGGCTAGGTTACGTTAAACGTATTATTTTCTCTTTGAAAACTTTTAGTTCTTTCTCCAATGATACCCTTGACAGTGGCTGGCTGCAGTAAAAATGTCGTCTGCGTATAAAGTAATTTTAGATATCAGTTTGTCTTCAAGTATGGAATTTCGAGTCCTTCTGAGCACGGATACCGAAATATTTAGTCCAAATGGCAGTGCTTTGAACTGATAAAGTTGGTCCCTACACACGCTGTGAAACTTGTGAAGTGCCGCGCGGGATTATCCGAGCGGTCTCAGGCGCTGCAGTCATGCACTGTGCGGCTGGTCCCGGTGGAGGTTCGAGTGCTCCCTCGGGCATGGGTGTGTGTGTTTGTCCTTAGGATAATTTAGGTTGAGTAGTGTGTAAGCTTAGGGACTGATGACCTTAGCAGTTAAGCCCCATAAGATCTCACACAAATTTGAACATTTTAAACTTGCGAAGTGTCTACATCTTTCATCCAATTGTATCTGCCAATATCCAGCGGTCAAATCGACTAGATAACTTACTAGTCTCTTCAAATTTCTGTAACAGTTCCTCGAGAGATTCTAGCTTATCATTCTCAGATTCTATGACTTTATTTAGTACATTAGCGACCACTGTGACTCGTACTGAACCATCTTTCTTCGTAACGTACACTAACATGTTGCAGTACTGACTACTTGATCTCCCGATAATCTGCAAAGATAACATCCTCTGTATCTCTTTATCTACAGTTTCCCTCTTTGCTAACGGTATTAAATACAATCTTAATTTAAAACGCTGAGGTGGCTTGAATTTAAACTTTTAAATTTCTCCCTTCATTAATCCTGGTTTATCAGAAAACACCCTTTTACATTTTAACAATAAATTCTCCATCTCTCTTTTCCGATCTTGGTCCACATTTATTACTTCGTCTGCTACTCCTGAGCCAATCTTATTTTGATTTTTATCCTTTCTCCTCTGTGGAATACTTCCCTCTCTTTATCCACCTCCCACTGAAAATATTCACGCATTATTTTCAGGTAGCATTTGTCCTGTGCCTTAATTTGGGACAAACTAAATTATCAAATCTAATTTTTCTGTGAGTACCATTTACCGTCAGAGTCACAACCCTAAATCCATAACAGCTGCACAGTCCACCAATAAATATGTCCCTATTACCATCCAGTGCAAAGATTTGGAACCAACCTTGCACTAACGTCCAACGCTACTCCTTGTACGTTTGCTTCCGGTAGTATACAGTTTTATTTTTTTATTTTTTATTGTTTGACTATTGCCACCTACTGCACCTATAACCTTAACGCCTGGAAATGGCAATATGGGTACTGCTTCTTCATTCACTGTTTGATTATAAAGTCCCCCTTCTATAGTACACAATTCACTAGCTGTATCAGTAACCACGACTATCTTAATAAATCCAGCTTCCACATCTACACGAGTTGGTATTTTTCGTTACTTGCAGATTCATCTTCCTTAAAAAGAACTTCCTTAATATCCCCAAAATTTTCTTTCATCAATCTTTCCAATACCACTGGTCCGTCCATCATATGAGTTTGTGTTTGGACTCCACACAAACTCCTTTCCGGTTAACCCTTTCATCGTCATCTCTTTCGCGCCCTCTCGCTATCCAGTCATTATTGCGTCCCTCCTTGTGTTGCTTATGTCGTATATTACTGTGATTAATTGACCTACTCGGTTCCAACCTCCTCTTCCAAGTCTATTACAACAATTATTGTGGCTCACGTTCTCCCTCATCTCATTCTGGTTCCTGTTTCTTTCCCTCCGGTTTCAACTTTCCCTCTATCTCCAATTCACAGTTCAACCGCTATTGTATGTCTCTCCTCTTGAAAAGCATATAATAGGTCTAATGATTCGAAAATAGCTTCCGTTTGTGTTTTCGAAGTACCTTATAACGTTCCCTGTAGACTACTTTGCAGTTTATCCGATACTACCGAAATGAGGGCTTCTTCACTAAGTGGGTCATCTAAATACAAATTCTTTTCACATAAACTTTGGAAATAATCTTTGGAACTGTCATAACCACTGCCCAAGGAATTTCACCCATGAAAAATTTTCTTTCTTACTTTACATTGTGTACTGTTAGACGAATCATTGTCTAAAACCGTTTCAGTCAGCTCATCCATATGACCAATAAGATTCTTCCGCTCTCATTCCCCGTGATAGGGCATCCCCTTCCATTCCACTTGTGACACATCCTATTTTTCTCCGGTCGTCTCATTTCTCTCGTAACACACTTCGAAACCGTTTTGCAAAAGCTTTGGATGAAGTCTCCCTTTCCGCTGAAAGCCATGTAACGTACATGAACTTGAACAGTGATCGTCATTGTTATTGTTTCCATTATTATTATGCACTGTAATAATATTTTTAATTTCGAATCTAGTTTCATTTTTACCCTTTCAACGAAGATACAAGTGCCTCTGGAAGTAGAATCACTGACCCCCTGCTGAATACTAGCTACGTTGTCAAATTTTCTTTAGTATTAGATTCTAATGACTCTATTCTGCTAGAGGAAGCTGACAAAGTTTCATGGACTGTTTTGAATACATTGGAGTTTGGCACATTACATTTATAAATCTCCTTCCAGAAATTTTAATCTAATGTTTCACTCATCTCCCGTATTTCGTTAATATATCTGCTACGATCTACTACTGCTGCTTCCCTAGTCATGACACATTTTGATAAATCGTAGTGTGAAAATCCTGTAGCCACATCTCTCTACGACATATCTGTGTCTCATCAAAATCAAAGATTAACAGATGTGATGGTGTCGTCACTAGCGCTGAGAAGGGGAACATACAAACTTGCTCTCGCTGCTTTGATTCATATTGACAGGGCCTATACACCACGACTAGGACTTTAACATATGTGGACGGAAAAACGCATCTCTCAACCATTTTGGAGAAAATCGAGTTTGAACATTTTCCACTACCTTACATACTTTGTATGGCTGGTTGTACTGAAGGATTCCACAGGTCGAGCCAATAAGTGCTTAGCTTTTTAAGTGCGAGGCCTCCCGATTGTATCTCGCTGCTGGTATTGCTTTATTTTTCCATTTCCACGTAATGCTGACGTCGAATATATTGTGATTACGCAAATTATCAATATGACGTGATCTACCATTTAAATGATTTTTTCCTGAAAATAGAATTTTCTTAGGGGAACGAAGCTGGAATTAAAATATTATTCACGAGACCTTTCAATCAAATCATCTAAGTTATTTGAAAAAAAAAAAAAGACCGCCGTCCCTGTGGAACAAACATTATGGCTGCACACCCGCGACCATATACAAGGACTTCAATTTCTGCGTGGTAAATATATAAGTGTTGTACCGTTAACTCCTTATGGCAAGAAAGCAATAACAACACATTATATAGTAATCAAAAATAGAAAAAAGACCGCCCTCCCTGCGTAATAAACAGATTGGCCCCACATGCGGCTCCCGCATGCGAGTGTCTAGAAGTCGATCTCATTGTCATGCAGATAAAGTCTGTGCGCGTCGACTCTAAGAGAAATTCTGTATGTCCCTGTCACTGGTCCTGTGCTGAGCATTAGACTCTCACTACGAAGTTTTCTTCTCATCCGAGGCACATCCCAGCATCTGACAGAGTCCAAAAACGCACTACCCAAAATAGTGATATAGTATTGTCGATAGCATGCATAGTGCTGAAAACGAGTGAAACGTCCCTGTAAAAAAGACTAAAAATCAAGAATGTTCTTGTGACCGTCGTAGAACAGATACGATATCGAAATTCCTTTAACCCGCGTCATGGCATTAGTCTGAGTGCGAGGGTACAAATTTCATCCTGTAATAAAAGGGACTGTGGAAGCCACTGCGTGTGGTGCTGTAGGAAGAAGAAGGGCAAGTATTTTTCTTATCAACTGTCATATCTTCCCGGATGATCCGCATCCCAAGCGATGTGTATCCGTGTCAAGCTGACGACAACGTCGGCAGAGTGAAGGGTCGGCCATATTAATGGAATGGTTGCCGTGTCATATATTTTTGTTGACCATCAGACACCAGGTCGTCCAGGCATTTGAGGGCCACGTACGCTATCCAAGCATGCTCTTCATAGCGACCTAAGCTTCTATATTTCAAATGCCTGTTTACCTGTTTCGTAGATTACGTAGCCTAGTACCGAGCGAGGTGGCGCAGTGGTTAGCACACTGGACTCGCATTTGGGAGGACGACGGTTCAATCCCGCGTCCGGCCATCCTGATTTAGGTTTTCCGTGATTTCCCTAAATCGCTTCAGGCAAATGCCGGGATGGTTCCTTTGAAAGGGCACGGCCGACTTTCTTCCCCATCCTTCCCTAATCCAATGAGACCGATGACCTCGCTGTTTGGTCTCTTCCACCAAATCAACGAACCAATATAGCATAGCGGAAAATCCATTTTCGTGTCTCAGTCCGGACCAGATTTCCATGTGTGACTTTGGGCCAGGGCATTCCAACCTGGGGGTAATTACACTCCGAGGTGTAAAATGAAATTTTCTGAGGAGTAATTACTAAAAGATTGGATTCTGTTTCAGTCATGAAACTTAATTATTTAAAATAGATCATTACTATTGTCATAATTTTGTAACACTCTGATACTGATTATATAAGTCATCAATCATGATTTTTTTAATTAGTGGCATTATCGCGGTGAAGGTTACAGGTAACTGACATAGTCCACACATTACACACGTATGTTGTGCTGATGATAAAACTGAGACATGTACGTAACAAATACTACTATCTCAAGAAAATGTAGATAGTACCTGCAGTAGTCCACAAATTTATTCATTATTCGCTTCGACACTGAAAATGTATTAAGTGATACCAAGACACAGCAGTAACTACATAAAGGCTACAGTGTTTTACACCGTTATTATTATTATTATCATTATTATTATTATTAGAGTGATTAGATACAAATCATTAACAGCCTAAAGCCGTCCAATTTCTGACAGTTTAGAAGTAAGGAGTGCTGTAATGAAGTAGTTTATGAACAGTTAGTGTAATGCACACATCTGAAATTGTTTGATTTTAAGATGGGTTGCTGCGTGAAGGTTGAGCCAGTGCCGCAATGCATAGGAGCAATACAGGAGAAGCATGTTTTGTAACAAGTGTGTGCCCCCACTGTGGATAATTAGCCTTCTGTTCTGGGAAGGAGCTGCGGATAGCGTTTGCGGGGCACTGCGAATTCCTTCGTCATTCATTGTCAGTCACCCATCCACCCGCCCACCCACCCACCCACCCACCCACACACACACACACACACACACACACACACACACACACATATATATATACACAAACACACGAGCGAGAGCGTGAACGTACACACAAACCATCATTCATCTTTCATCATTTTAAAAATGAAAATGTTCCAGTGACAGTTAGGAGCTAAAGCTGGTGATAACGCGGGGTGGGGTGGGGGGCAACAGACGGTAGAAGCTGCGGAGAGCGGGAGTTGTAGCTAATGTATGACTGCATTCAGTAGCAATGGTCCAGGAAAGGTTTGGAACCACTGTTAGTTACTACATCTGTATCTATTTCAGTAACATAGATGCCATAGAAATAGGTTTAAAGTTGTCTGCATTATCCCTATATGGCTTTTTATGAAGCGGGTTTGCTACTGAGTACTTCAATCTTTCAGGAAACTGACCATTCCTAAAGGAAATTCCTGATAGGCACTCCATCGTATCCATGAGAGTCCTTAGTCTTCAGTGATTTAATTATTGAGCCAATCTACCCCTTGTCTGTATCACAGAGGAGTGTTTCAGACATAAATCTCGGAAAGACTTCTGCCAAGAAAGTTTTATAATTCCCGGTAGAAAGTAAATTTTTATTTAATTCACCAGCAATAATCAGAAAATTATTTTTAAATATTGTACATATATCTGATTTATCAGTAACAGAACTATTTTTACTACGAACTGACTTTATATCGTTGACCTTGTGCTGCTGGTAAGACACTTCTTTCACAACTGATCATAAGGTTGTAATTTTATTCTGTGAATTAGTTATTCCACTTGTGTACCAAATACTCTTTGCCTTCCTAATAACAATTTAAGCACCTTACAGTACTGTTTGTAATGGGCAACTGTAGCTTGGTTGTGAATACTTCTAACATTTTGACATAATTCTCAGTTTGTTCTACATGAAATGCTTGTCCCAATAGTCAACCGCCCAGCTTGCCTTTTACTGCTAGTAGACTGATCAGAAACTTCTAATGGAAAGCAACTCTCAAAGAGCATGAGAAATGTGTTAAGGGAAGCATTATATTTGTCATCTGTGTTATCGGCACTATAACCATTCTGCCACTCTGGTTCCCTGAAGAGTTTTAAAAAACTCTCTATTACCATTGGATTAATTTTCCTACATAGTTTCCAATTATATGTGACATTTGTTCGAGTACAAAAGCCTTTTAATGTTAAAATTTGTGCATCATCGTTGGAGAGGCCATTCACCCTTTTACTAACAGAATGCCCATTTAGTAATGAAGAATGAATAAAAATGTTATCTATGACTGTGTTACTGTTCCCCTGCAACCCAGCTGGAAAAAACACAGTCTGCATCATATCATATGTATTTAGGAGACCAACCAACATCCTTTTTCTTGCTCAGTCATACACAAAATTAATATTGAAGCCACCACCTATAATTAATTTCTGGTACTTCCTATAAAGTGAATCAAGAGCCCTCTCTAGCTTGAGCTGAAATGCTCTGAAGTCAGAGTTAGGGGACCTGTAAACAACAACAATTAGAAAGTTGGTTTCATTAAATTCAACTGCTCCCGCACAGCGTCAGAACATCTCTTCAGTGCAGTGCCGTGATACGTCTATGGGCTCAAATGGAATATTGTATTTTAAGTACATGGTCACTCCTCCAACCCGCAAGGAACTCCTTGAAAAACAGCCAGCTGATCTGTATCCTGATAATGGAAGCCTCTAAATTGTCAAATTATTTAAGTGGTGTTCCAATATACCAATAATTTCTGAGTCAACATCTACAAGCAGTTCACTTAATTATATCTGTAATACCTCTTATATTTTGATGAAATATGCCAACTCCTTCTCTAATGGAAACATGACGTTCTGTGTATATGATTCCGTAGTTAGAGGGACTTCCTTTAAGCAGGTATACCTATCAGCTGTCTCCAGTCTAAAAAAGGTACAGCTCTAACACCAACTACTACAGGAAATTTTCCATGAGTGATCCCACCACTACACTGTCACCTATAACCTTTGCCAGCCTCCCCCTCCCATACTTATTGAGGTGCAGGCCATGCCTCGTGAAACGAGATCTACTGATAGACTCAGCTGACACCACTGCGATGTGACCCATACCCTCTGCCATCAGGGCCTTCCCCATCCCAACCTTAACGTGCCTAACAGCTGCATTAAGATAAGGCCCATCATAACGATGAAACAGTGCCACGAAATGCACATTAGTGCCACCAGTTTGAGCGGCTATCTTTACCAGGTCACCACCTATATCATATTACCCGTCCCTGTCAAGACTCTTACCTGCTCCAACCTCTATCACTACCTAATCATCCTCCGTAAAATTCCTACATAACTCCCCCACGCTATGAGTCACCTGAGCCAACCCTGCACTAAGCTTCACAATGCTGGTCACCTGGTACTCACTCCCCAACACTTCCTACAACTGCTGGCCCACACCTCTACCGTGTGGACTACCTAGCAGCGGAACCTTCTTCTATGTGGTACACTTTGCCAATGGCTTAGGCTTCCTAAGTTTGAAGATGTTTAAACTGACTGTAGTCAATGGTAACTACAGTCACTGTAATGCAAGTGAAGACTGTAGATTGATCATGGTGACAGGTAACCAGTGGAGCAGGCATGCATGGCTGCAGTTAAGGGCTGGGAGGTGTCATGAATAAGAGGTGTGTTGAACTTGTGATGGAGATTGCTAGCCATTTCATCAGAAGAGACGGAGTGAAAACGGAAACGGGGTCCCAGAGTTTCTGTTGGTCTCTGGTGTCCAGCCGCGTGGAGTCATTTAGGTAACACTACTTTTGGATAGCGTGCCTTGTCATCATCTTCAGGTGATATCTATAGAATCTAAGTGTTCGCTGCATCCCTTCTCCTTTATACTCTTACTGCTCCCCACCCCTGGCCTCATTCCTAACCGCACGGCGCGTCCGTTGGAGTGGTGGAGGTACGCTATCGCCGAGCGCCTGGCACGAGCTCCGGTCCCTCAATCCTTCTGCCGCCCACGTTGGGTGCGTAAATAGCTTTCCGTTAATGCTATGACTCAAGATGATTGACTGCAGTTTATCAGGCCGTCAGTGGTTTCGCTTCCTGTAAAGCTAGGGTCCCAGCGCCTGAGCGATCTCTGCGCCCGACTTTGGCGGCAGAAACACTTTAAGACCAAAGTTGGCACCTGGAGTTCGGCGAAGACATTTCTCCACCACTCCACCCGACGTGGCCTCGTAGTGACGGATGAGTGGGGAGCAGTAAGCGTGTAAAGGATGCACGATGTAACGCGATCGTCCATTCTACTGTTACCATCTCAAGATGACGGCGATGTTCGCAGTCTAAATACTGTGTATTGTAATCGACAGCACCCAGATCGACGCTGGAGAGCAATACAAACAGTTGATTCAGCGGGAAAGCTTCTGATCCCGCAGGTCACCACTGAGTTTACTCTCTTCTCTTCCACATGCGACAGCTGTTACAAACTTATTTTAAGTATTCTAATTGGTACCAGACGCAACCAAATAAAATCAAAAGACAAAGAATTTACAGTACTTGCTTGCAAGTTTGCATTGACTTAAATCAAAGGGAAGGTTGAAAATTATGGGCTGGACCAGGATTCGAACCAGAGTCGCCTAATTCGTAGCCTGATGCACTGACCACTGCGCCATTTCTATTTCTCTTTTTTATTTTCAATCTGTTTAGCAAGAGTAATAGAAGGCAGATTTCAGACCACCTAACAGATCAAAACGAAAATTTCTGTTCCGACACTGATAATGTTGAGTGTTTATGGAAAAAGTTCAAGGCAATCGTAAAATGGGTTTTAGACAGGTACGTGCCGAGTAAAACTGTGAGGGACGGGAAAAACCCACCGTGGTACAACAACAAAGTTAGGAAACTACTGCGAAAGCAAAGAGAGCTTCACTCCAAGTTTAAACGCAGCCAAAACCTCTCAGACAAACAGAAGCTAAGCGAAGTTAGCGTAAGGAGGGCTATGCGAGAAGCGTTCAGTGAATTCGAAAGTAAAATTCTATGTACAGACTTGACAGAAAATCCTAGGAAGTTCTGGTCTTACGTTAAATCAGTAAGTGGCTCGAAACAGCATATCCAGACACTCCGGGATGATGATGGCATTGAAACAGAGGATGACACGCGTAAAGCTGAAATACTAAACACCTTTTTCCAAAGCTGTTTCACAGAGGAAGACCGCACTGCAGTTCCTTCTCTAAATCCTCGCACAAACGAAAAAATGGCTGACATCGAAATAAGTGTCCAAGGAATACAAAAGCAACTGGAATCACTCAACAGAGGAAAGTCCACTGGACCTGACGGGATACCAATTCGATTCTACACAGAGTACGCGAAAGAACTTGCCCCCCATCTAACAGGCGTGTACCGCAAGTCTCTAGAGGAACGGAGGGTTCCAAATGATTGGAAAAGAGCACAGGTAGTCCCAGTCTTCAAGAAGGGTCGTCGAGCAGATGCGCGAAACTATAGACCTATATCTCTGACGTCGATCTGTTGTAGAATTTTAGAACATGTTTTTTGCTCGAGTATCATGTCGTTTTTGGAAACCCAGAATCTACTATGTAGGAATCAACATGGATTCCGGAAACAGCGATCGTGTGAGACCCAACTCGCGTTATTTGTTCATGAGACCCAGAAAATATTAGATACAGGCTCCCAGGTAGATGCTATTTTTCTTGACTTCCGGAAGGCGTTCGATACAGTTCCGCACTGTCGCCTGATAAACAAAGTAAGAGCCTACGGAATATCAGACCAGCTGTGTGGCTGGATTGAAGATTTTTTAGCAAACAGAACACAGCATGTTGTTATCAATGGAGAGACGTCTACAGACGTTAAGGTAACCTCTGGCGTGCCACAGGGGAGTGTTACGGGACCATTGCTTTTCACAATATATATAAATGACCTAGTAGATAGTTTCGGAAGTTCCATGCGGCTTTTCGCGGATGATGCTGTAGTATACAGAGAAGTTGCAGCATTAGAAAATTGTAGCGAAATGCAGGAAGATCTGCAGCGGATAGGCACTTGGTGCAGGGAGTGGCAACTGTCCCTTAACATAGACAAATGTAATGTATTGCGAATACATAGAAAGAAGGATCCTTTATTGTATGATTATATGATAGCGGAACAAACACTGGTAGCAGTTACTTCTGTAAAATATCTGGGAGGATGCGTGCGGAACGATTTGAAGTGGAATGATCATATAAAATTAATTGTTGGTAAGGCGGGTACCAGGTTGAGATTCATTGGGAGAGTGCTTAGAAAATGTAGTCCAGCAACAAAGGAGGTGGCTTACAAAACACTCGTTCGACCTATACTTGAGTATTGCTCATCACTGTGGGATCCGTACCAGATCGGGTTGACGGAGGAGATAGAGAAGATCCAAAGAAGAGCGGCGCGTTTCGTCACAGGGTTATTTGGTAACCGTGATAGCGTTACGGAGATGTTTAATAAACTAAAGTGGCAGACTCTGCAAGAGAGGCGCTCTGCATCGCGGTGTAGCTTGCTCGCCAGGTTTCGAGAGGGTGCGTTTCTGGATGAGGTATCGAGTATATTTCTTCCCCCTACTTATACCTCCCGAGGAGATCACGAATGTAAAATTAGAGAGATTAGAGCGCGCACGGAGGCTTTCAGACAGTCGTTCTTCCCGCGAACCATACGCGACTGGAACAGGAAAGGGAGGTAATGACAGTGGCACGTAAAGTGCCCTCCGCCACACACCGTTGGGTGGCTTGCGGAGTATGAATGTAGATGCAGAATGTAGATGTAGATCTTCCGCTTACTAGCGTTAATCACAGTGCCTTTTTTCTTTTTTTCAAGAATTCTGAGATCTGGCCACGATGCCGCCCAATACCTGTCACCCACTGATATTTTTTGTAATATATCTTTTTTTTTTTACATTTATTTTCTGGGAGAAAACTTTCAGCACCATTTAGGTGGAAGGGAAGAGGACATGGATTGAAGACCCAATTACTATGCGAAGTATCGTCGCATGCTTGTTCCCATATATTTCTTAAATTGTAAAACAAAACTGAAGTAGAGAGTTAAGGTGAAATAAATAACATATTGCCATTTCCAATGGCGAGATTTCCTTCTACGACATGTCACAACAGTCAAAAAGATGGCGAAAAAATCTGTAACAAACATTCATTCGTAAACATTTCCACAATGTAAGTTATAATGCACTGAATGCATGAGGTGCCTATTCAGAAGCTATATACCATCCGGACACAGTAGTCAACGCAACTCCAGGGGTCTACCCTAGCACGCCCTCCGCCAGATCCTAATTCTCAACCTATCCACACGCTACGAATGTAGTGTCCCTTGGCCATTATTCTCATTACTTACGGCATCTTGCCGATTCCGGTAAGAGTTCAAACCTGGTGTGCATCTGCACTGAAGAGATCATTGGCCTTAATTCCATACAGATGTTATGTCTGGTCTTTCGGACGAGCCCAAAAGATCAGACGCCATTTTGATCCAGCACCCACAATGAATTAAGACACAAACGAATTTCAGACACTGGCCGCGAAAGGGCATTAATGTAAATCAACAGGGAAGGGTGAAAATTTGTGTCGGACAGGTATTTGAACTCGGATCTCTTACTTGCTAGGCAGATGCACTGACCACTGCGTCATCCGGACACAGAGGTCATCGCAACTGCACGGACTATCCTAGCACGCTTCACATCAGACCATAAAACTCAACCTGTCTTTTGGACATGTCCAAAACAACAGACACCGCATATATACAAATAAAATCAGTTGTTTCCTCTAACTAATAGAGTGGTTAAGGCACATTTCTTCTCTCGCGAGAGTAGCGATGATTAATTCTTTTTATTCAGCTAGATACATGAAAGTCAGGGTTTCTGCCTCAAGAAAGTCAAACCACCACTGTTCCTTTACACTATCTATGTACCAAGATAGTAGTCCACTCCTGAGTGCATAAGACAAAAATTTCTCTCGTTAATTCTCAATCTGTTCAATCTAACAGAGAGTTTGAGTGATTTCCTCAAAGCCACGACGGGTGCATTGCGAAACGGCTGCAGGGTACTCTCCCACCATTGGTCAACTATAGTAGCAGTCCACTTCTTACACACTGAGGAGCTAAAGAAACTGGTACACCTGCCTAATATCGTGAAGGGTCCTCGTGAGAACGCAGAAGTGCCGCAACGCCACATGGCATGGACTCTACTAAAGTCTGAAGTAGTGCAGGAGGGAATTGACACCATGAATCCTGCAGGGCTGTCTATAAACCCGTAAGAGTACGAGGGGGGTGAACAGCACGTTGCAAGGCATCCCAGATTGTTCAACAATGCTCGTGTCTGAGGAGTTTGGTGGCCAGCAGAAGTGTTTAAACTCAGAAGAGTGTTCCCAGAGCCACTCTGTAGCAATTCTGGACGTGTGGAGTGCCACTTTACCCTGCTGGAATTGCCAAGTCCGTCGAAATGCCCAATGGACGTGAATGGATGCAGGTGAACAGACAGAATGCTTACGTGCGTGTCACGTGTCAGAGTCGCATCTAGGCATATCAGGGGCTCATATGACTCCGCAAACCATTAGATAGCTTCCATCAGCTTGAACAGTCCCCTCCTGAGATGCAGGGTCCATGGATTCACGAGGTCGTTTTCAAACAAGTACACGTCCATCGGATCGACACAATTTGAAACGAGACACGTCCGACCTCGCAACATGTTTCCAATCTTCAACAACGCATTGTCTGTATTAACTGACCCAGGTGAGGCATAAAGCGTACACGTGTGGGCAATCGGCTCCGAAAGCGCATATCGGAGATGTTACGTTGAGTGGTTCGCACGCTGACACTTGTTGATGGCCCAGCATTGAAATCTGCAGCAATTTGCGGAAGGGTTGCACTTCTGTCACTTTGAAGGAATCTCTTGAGTCGTCGTTCGTCCCGTCCTTGCAGGATATTTTTCCGGATGCAGCTACGTCGGAGATTTAAAGTTCTACCAGATTCCTGATATTCACGGTACATCCGTCCGGGGTGGCAGAGCGGTTCTAGGCGCCACAGTCTTGAACCGCTCGACCGCTACGGTAGCAGGTTCGAATCCTGCCTCGGTCATGGATGTGTGTGATGTCCTTAGGTTAGTTAGGTTTAAGTAGTTCTAAGTTCTAGGGGACTGATGACCTCAACAAAATCCCTACTTCAGCGCTATCTCGCAGATGCTGTGTGCCATCGCTCGTGTGCCGACTATAACACCACGTTCAAACTCACTTAAATCTTGATAACCTGCCATTGTAGCAGCAGTAACCGACCTAACAACTGCTGCAGACTCTTTTTGTCTGATATAGGCGTTGTCGACCGCAGCGTCGTATTCTACCTGTTTATATATACCTGTATTTGATTACGGATGCCTATACCATTTTCTATGGTTCGAATGGTTCATGTGGCTCTGAGCACTATGGGACTTAACTGCTGAGGTTATCAGTCCCCTAGAACTTCGAACTACTTAAACCCAACTAACCTAAGGACATCACACACATCCATGCCGGAGGCAGGATTGGAACCTGCGGCCGGTGCGGTCGCGCGGTTCCCGGCCGTAGCGCCTAGAACCGCTCGACCACTACGGCCGGCCATTTTCTACGGCACTTCAGTATAGATACTTGGTTTGAATGATTTGATGAACGTCAGGGTTTTTGCTTCAAGAATGTCAAAACTCCCCTGTTCCTCACGCTATCTATGTCCTGAATAATTGTCCATTCCTGAGTGGCTAAGATACTAATTTTTTTCGTTAGAAATTACAACTAATTCTCAGTCTGTTCACTCCTACGAAGAGTTTGTGTGATTTCCCCCAAAGCCAGGGAGAGTACATCGCGAAAGGGCTCCCAAGTTCGCTCCCACCATTTGTCAACACCAGTAGTAGCCAATTCATTATATAATGACTTCGACGCATTGTTAAAATCTGACAGATTTCATTCCTTTGTGTATTCCTTTCCTTCCATTTCGCTCATTGACTCTGGAGTGCCTTATTTTCGCTTCATCCCTGAAATATTTATGAAACTGAGAAACAGAAGAACAAGCTCTTTTGTTTCAATTGTAACAGAAACTGACGTCTGCTAAAAGTCAAAATAAAATGTTGGTGCTACGTTCATGCAGAACAGCAGTATGTGATGGAGGTATGTAGGAGTCAAAGAGAGCTAAAGAAGAAAGCGGTGCTCATGCAAGAATTGTCGATAGGGGGTGAAAGGCAGCCACTCATTTCGTCCGGCATGCCGTGGGTTGGGCTCGCTGTGAACAGACACTAACGCAGGCCGCCGGCCGTGTATCGATTGCGGCGTCCCACTTAACCCGGTGTAAATTTTAACCAAGCAGCACCTCGCGCGTCTCCACTATAATGGCGCTGTACACTTTAATAGCAGCCCATTTGAAGTAAGTAGAAAGTTTCGCATGTCGAGTAACGAACTACATTATTCCTGTTAGCGAGGAGACAAGGAAACACTTAACACGATTACGTAGCGAATTTCACGCAGATTACTGACGTCATTCTTTCTTACGTTACCACTCAGCCTCTGATACGCAAGGCCTTATTAACCTAAACATGCAACCGAGCTTCAACATGACACTTATGAATCGAATCTTTCACACGACTCTTGTTAGCGAGGAGACAAAATGTTCAAATGTGCGTCAAATCTTATGGGAATTAACTGCTAAGGACATCAGTCCCTAACCTTACACACTACTTAACCTAAGGCCGGCCGAAGTGGCCGTGCGGTTAAAGGCGCTACAGTCTGGAACCGCAAGACCGCTACGGTCGCAGGTTCGAATCCTGCCTCGGGCATGGATGTTTGTGATGTCCTTAGGTTAGTTAGGTTTAACTAGTTCTAAGTTCTAGGGGACTAATGACCTCAGCAGTTGAGTCCCATAGTGCTCAGAGCCATTTGAACCATTTTGAACTTAACCTAAATTATCCTAAGGACAAACACACACCCATGCCCGAGGGAGGGCTCGAACCTCCGCCGGGACCAGCAGCACAGTCCATGTCTGCAGCGCCTTTGACCGCTCGGCTAATCCCGCGCGGCTGAACCACCTTCAAGCTGTCTCTCTACCGTTCCACTCTCGAACGGCACGCGGGAAAAACGAACACTAAAATTACTCTGGGCGAGCCCTGATTTCTCTTATCGTGATGTTCATTTCTCCCTATGTAGGTGGGTGCCAACAGAATGTATTCGCTCTGCTAACGGTATACTACGCCTTCCACATCACTGGCAATGGGTTCTACACAAAGCTGGTGACTTCTTTGAAGGAGAGTAACAGGTGCAAACATGTAACTTTTTTGTATCGGTTGTGAATGAATAGATGCCACTATGTAAGTTCTAACCCCCGTATACAAGCTAAGCCAAATTTAACTATGTACAAGAAATTACAATTTACTGTTAGGACTTCTGCACGACTTGTTAGCAGCAGACACAGAGGCTGCGCCAAAGACTGAGACGGCGTGGAGATTTACAGTTATTTATTGAACTTTCTTTACAATTTCTCCCTCATCGTCACTGCCCAGCCCTGCGGATCCCTCCACGTGGGTGCTGCTGTGTAGATTCTCCGACAATGCGCGTAACACGCGCCGCTGATCCCACTCGGGAGCCTCAGGCCACCAGTTCTCCGCTTAAGCCAGGATGCCCTGTGGTTGAGAAGAACTCGTCGCTGCTGGGCACGCCCATGGAGCCGCATCGCCGTGAGGTCAGCTGCCGACGCCTGCTGCACCAGCAGCTGGGAAGCCGTCAGTGGCGATGTCTGCGAGGTCCCATCATGGTCTGACCACGCGCTGTGGGATGGGTTGCCGTGAAGTCCGGGCGTCAGTCCCCGGTGGCGCCAGTGACCAAGATCCCGCTGCGGCCGGTGCCGACCGAACTCGGACCGTCCTCCAGAGCTGAAGTTGACATCTGGCTGTGAACAGATGCCTCCTACGAGCTGGAACAGACTTCCGGAATGGTCACTTATGAAGATGGAACATTCGGACATGGTCCACGTCCATCCTCAGATCCGAACTCCTTCCTAATGGCTTCCTTTTGTTATTACTCCCGCACTACATAGCAGTGTAGCTTAGCATGCTGTCCTCACTTCCCCTTACTGAGTACTCTCCAGGCTTTGCTCGGTCTGTGTCCGTCCATGCGTCCTCCTTTCGGTAGACTGCTGCTGTCAGCAAGGCTATCTGTGCCTGCCTACTTCGCAATGCCTCGGTCGTCAGCGTGCCTCTGTTTTGCCATTCTCCACTGCATGAAGCAACGCTTACTATATGTGGCCGCAACATTACTAAGGAGATGGGAAGTTAATAAAAATTCATAAAACAGCATGACTTTTAGTAATTTGGAAGACATAGATAATTAAATAAATACGAAGAAAATTGGTTAGTAAAATGCACCTGACAATATGGGAAGAAAGGAAATTATTATTGCTGTCTGAAGATGGCCCTACATGCAAAAAACCGGTGCACCAACAAGTTAATATTTTTGAATACGAGAATTTGATTTTCTCATTGACAAATATAAACATACCAGCTGAGAAAACAGCCGTTGCCTGGGTACTTGTTTATTCCGCTCTTTTATCAGTCTAGTCTCCTCACCCTCTGTGTGCCCATCTCCTCCTCTTTCCCCTCTCAGTTCATCACATCATCTGCCCTTCTTTGTCCATTACGCCATTATCACTCTCATTCCCACCACAGTGGCTGGTTGGTGGTTTCTACTCCCACAGTATTTCATCAGGATGTAAATAATATCTGTAATATGTTTACCTAGTTTAGTTGAAACCGAGCCAGGGGCCTGGGACGAAATGCGTAACGTATGTGTCTTTAATATATATTGCACACATATATGTCTGATTCTCTGCTGCATTACACAGTACGACTCCAGAGAGGATCTTAAATTTGTGTGTGGATTTCAGCCACAGAGCTTGATCTTAGATCTCGAAATAATTGGCTCGTGATCGTGCTCATTCTCGCTACCTGATTGACAAACTGAACAGCACACATAAGATACAAATTACATACTTCTGAAAGTATTCCAAATCAACTATATACAGGAAAGAAATACCACCAGGTCATTTTGGAACACTTATTCGTCTCCCTTCCTCACTTATATTCACACCCCTGGTGGTAGTGCAGAATCCTATTTCCACAGTCCTTTTAAACGAATAATAAACAATGTACGTAACAAATTTGGTTCAAGTTGATCCAGGTGCTCCTGAGTCGAGCTTCAGTGTAGCCCCTTTTCATTCTCACCATTGTGAGATGTAGGCTGTCTCTAACAGTGCTTCTTTACAGATAGTAAAAAACCAGTAAACTCTCGATTCTTAAAGTAACCCAACTCCCATGTAAAAACAGCTTCAGAATTCTGATTACCTTACAAACGAATTAATGTGTTACGTATTTGATGTTAAGCATGGAAGCGAGAAAAAGTTTGGAAAGGGTTTGAAATTACCGACATGTTTGAATTTCCTTGGAAACTGCTAAGTTTTCTAATTATCAAAGATTAAATTAGATTAATACTTGTTCCATAGATCAAGAATACGACACTTCGTAATGATGTGGAACGTGTCAAGTTAATAAAAGATGTCTGTACAAGATATTACATTACACAAAATATTGCATGACACTAATGTTAAGTTTTTTTGTTTTGTTTTTCCCCAATTAATGTATATCTAAAAATTCAGCCAATGATTAGAAGGAGTTGTCATCTAGAAACTCTTTTAATTTATTTTTAAATGTTAGTTGGCTATCTGTCAGGCTTTTGATGCTGTTTGGTAGGTCACAAAAGACTTTTGTGGAAGCATAATTTACCCCTTTCTGTGCCAAAGTCAGATTTAACCCTGCATAGTGAAGATCATCCTTTCTCCTGGTGTTATAGTTATGTACAGTGCTATTACTTTTGAACTCGGTTGTATTATTAACAACAAATTTCATAAGTGAATATATATATATATATATATATATATATATATATATATATATATATATATATATATATATATATATATATATATATACATACTGTGAGGTTGCTGTGAGGATCCACAGATCCTTAAATAGATGACTGCAGGATGACTGTGGGTGGGCTCCAGCAATTATTCTGATTACACGTTTTTGAGCAATGAATACTTTTCTACTCAACGATGAATTACCCCAGTATATGATGCCATACGAAAGCAGTGAATGAAAGTAGGCACAGTAAGCTAATTTACTGAGATTCTTATCACCAAAATTTCCAATAACCCTAATAGCATACGTAGCTGAACTCAGACGTTTCAGCAGACCATCAATGTGTTGCTTCCAGTTTAACCTCTCATCAATGGACACACAAAAAATTTTGAAAATTCTAACTTAGCTACAGACTTCTGTTCAAAGTCTATATTTATTACTGCAGTTGTGCCATTTACTGTACGGAACTGTATATACTGTGTTTCATCAAAATTTAAAGAGAGTCCATTTGCTGAGAACCACTTAATAATTTTGTGAAGAACATCTTTTACAATTACATCACTTAGCTCTTGGTTTTTGGATGTTATTGCTATACTTGTATCATCAACAAAAAGAACTAAATTTGCATCTTCATCAATGTGGAATGGTAAGTCATTAATGTCTATCAAGAACAGTAAAGGACCTAAGACCGAACCCTGTGGGACCCCGTACTTGATAGCCCCCCCCCCCCCCCCCAGTTTGAGGAATTAACATTACATGAACCACTTATTTCAACTTTCTGCATTCTTCCAATTAAGTATGAATTAAACGATTTGTGCACTGCCCCCCTTAAACCATAATTGGAAGATTACCGCTCCGTTTTAAGAAAACGTAGTTTCTCACGCACCTCAGTCTTTATGATGTCATACCTCCTAGGTGCATTCATTGGTAAATTTGTATACCGTGTACAAAACGTGCTGCGAATAGAATTAGTTGTAAATAAGTAATAAATGAAAACGTCATGTGTGATGCGGCAACTTTCACGGATCTGAGTGTTTATGACGTCACATCCCATTAATTATATGACGTAAGTTGGCGTAATTTTGCAGGCACATTAGCGGCATATGTGGCTACTGTCTGAGAGATTTGAGTCGCACAGAAGCAATTAAAACGCCAAGCCTGATGCGGCACTTTTACTCCATGAACAGCCAAAATGTAATAAGCGATAACTTATTTTTTTTCTTTCACTGTATTGTGGGGCATTTCAGAGAAAAAGCGTCGTAAGTGTTTCAGTGTATGTGTAATGTTTGTTTCAAGTCGCTAAGTGCCCCGTTTCCCAAACAGTGAATGAATGTAATTTTTTTTTAAGTGTGGTGAATTACACACATTTCTCAACCCCATCGCTAATTTTTCAACCCACAATGAACCCTTACAGACAGCAAGTGATACGTGCACTAAGTGTGGCTGAAGTCGATCTACTAGTTCAGCAGGAGATATTGGAGTACATACATTCATATAACCATTTCTGTAAGATAGTAGCCTTTGCCTGTGGCTTCCACTGGGTATAGATTCGACACATATATAGCTCAAACCTCTTCCTCCATCCCCCTCCTCCTTCCCTCCTCCCAATCTGCCCATTTCCTCTTCTCCTACTCACTGTTGATCACCCCCTCCCCATCTCTCTTTAACTGCCCTACCCCCCTCTCTGAGCCATCTCCTCCTCACACCATCTCACTCTTTCCTCCTCACCCGCGCCATGTGCCCATCTCCTCCTCATCTCTTTCACTACCCATCACTTCCTCCCCACATCTCTGTCCATCTCCTCCTCTCCCCATCTCTGTCTACCTCCTCTTACCACCATGTATTTTGCCATCTCCTTCTTTTCCCTCTCCCTATCCATCTGCTCCTGCTGCCTCTCCTTATTCACCACCGCCTCTCAGTATCTCCCTATGCAACTCACATACCTGTCTGCCAGTCTCCTCCTCACGCCTCTCTCCTATCTCATTCTCCCTTCTGTTCATCTCCTCCTCTCACACCTCTATCTCCTACCCCTTTTCTCTGTCCATCTTCCCCTCTATCTATCTCTGTCACTCCACTCATTCACCCCTCTGTTTCTGTCCATCTAATCCTGCACCACTCTTTACAAATCCATTCCCTTGTCCGTCTACTGTCTGTCTAATCCCTCCTCCATCCAACTCGACATTATCCCAGCCAAGCCAACCACCACATGTAGCGTTGCAAAACCGTTTGATAAGTCAAATTTGTACTGCTCCCACAATGATCCCATCATGCAGGGCAACCTACAAGTCAGGGATTTGAAAACCGTTTCATTACTAAGTTTTATGGCCCATTCCATGTAATGTAGTAATTGGCGCATTTATTATGGAAAATGATTATACTTGAATTTACATATGAGAACAGACCACATAAATAGACAGCAAAGACATATTTCAGAGTAGTGCTTGGACGGTTTAGTTCGGAGAAAGGGATATAGAAGAACAATGGCTCTAGTTTATTAGAAGAAGTGTCCAAGCATTGGATGTACAGTGCGATTTGAAAGTCATATTCTGTAGGACAAATAAGGTGCACCAAAACTCCATTTACAAATTTCCAGAGGTGGTAGCATGGTCCAAAGAAAGGAAAAAAGTCTAGTAAACATTGGTTCTGAACTGCATACTTGAAGAGCAATGAGCACTTGTTCAGTAAATGAGAAGTGTTTCACAGTATCGAACACAAACAAGTGCTCATAGTATGTAAAGTATGCATTTGAGAGCTAGTGATTAGTTGATATTTTTTCTTGTTTTGGTCCACACTACCATCTCTCACGAAATGGAACGCAAAGAGCTTACAGAAGAAGACATTTGTTTCACACTATCGAAAAGAAAAAGTGTATAAGGTCTTGAGGTCTGCATTTCAAAGTCCATATTTACTACATAGTTCTTCCTTCGCCGGCCGAAGTGGCCGTGCGGTTAAAGGCGCTGCAGTCTGGAACCGCAAGACCGCTACGGTCGCAGCTTCGAATCCTGCCTCGGGCATTGATGTTTGTGATGTCCTTAGGTTAGTTAGGTTTACCTAGTTCTAAGTTCTAGGGGACTAATAACCACAGCAGTTGAGTCCCATAGTGCTCAGAGCCATTTGAAGTTCTTCCTTGTTTTGATCCATACTTACGTCTGTGGAGTTCTGGATCACCTTATTTGTCCTATGGGTCATGACTTTTGAATCACCATGTATAAGGGGCAGTGAAATGAATACAAGATAGACGGAACAAAAGTCAGTAAATTGCTTATTATTTCAAAAGTAAACTACATAACTATTGACACATTTATCCCATTATGAGACAAGAAGGCGATCAGTGACTTCATAGTATAACGTATGTAGTTGCTACAGTATCATCATTTCTCCCAGCCGTGCAAGTTTCCGCCAAAGGAAGTCGACGACTACGAATTTCTTTCTTCAGGACTCGGAAAGTATGGAAATCACATGGTGAGAAACCAGGACTTTATGAAGAGTGGGTAAGGGCTACCCAGCGAAACCTCTGCAGCGTGGTCTAACAACCTCAGCAAGATGTGGGCGGGCAAGAAGTTCCCGTAGATGGAATGGCGCATTAACGGTTATGACGAACAGTTTTGAGATAATAAACAATTTACTTACTTTTTCCCATCTGTCTCCTTTTCATTTTAATGCTCCTTACATATGTACCTAGTTGAACAGTTTGTGGTGGTAAAGCCGGCCAGTGTGGCCGAGCGGTTCTCGGCGCTTCATTCAGGAACCGCGCGACCGCTACGGTCGCAGGTTCGAATCTTGCCTTGGGCATGGATGTGTTGATGTCCTTAGGTTAGTTAGGTTTAAGTAGTTCTAAGTTCTAGGGGACTGATGACCTCAGATTTTAAGTTCCATGGTGCTCAGAGCCGTTTGAACCATTTTGTTGAGGTGGCAAAGACCTTCAATTGTATTCAGTATCTGTAAAGAAAAGTCTAAAGAAACAACGACAGCTGTGCGATAGCGCAGGGCTATACCTATAGATCAAATGGTTCAAATGGCTCTGAGCACTATGGGACTTAACATCTATGGTCATCAGTCCCCTAGAACTTAGAACTACTTAAACCTAACTAACCTGAGGACAGAACACAACACCCAGTCATCACGAGGCAGAAAAAATCCCTGACCCCGCCGGGAATCGAACCCGGGAACCCGGGCGTGGGAATAACCTATAGATCAGGAGATGTTGACGAAAGCGTGACTGAAAGCAAAAGGACAGTGCGCCTTCAATAACAATCGTTCCAGGTACCATTGGAGAACCTCTTACAAAGTGTAAGGAAATTCTCGTCATTTTTATAGTCTGTGGTCAAAATTCGTGTTAAGACACTAATGGATGTCACAGAAACTGAAATCAATGGTAACAAAATTAAATGGTTCAAATGGATCTGAGCACTATGGGACTTAACATCTGAGGTCATCAGTCCCCTAGAACTGAGAACTACTTAAACCTGACATACTTAAGGACATCACACACACCCATGCCCGAGGCAGGATTCGAACCTGCGACCGTAGCGGCCGCGCGGTTCCGGACTGAAGCGCCTAGAACCGCATGGCCACACCGGCCGGCCAATGGTAACAAACCAAAATCAGAAATTATTAAGACGGTCACCATTTGTCTAACTACAAATAACTCAGGATTCCTGTCTCAGGGTGCTTCTCACACCACTATGCTGATTAGTAATGTATTTATTAGTGTCATTAATGTTGACGAACAACTAAAATCACTAAATTTCAATAAAGCTCCAGGTCCTTACGAAATCTGCGTCAGACTCTGTAGAATATTTGCGTATAAGTTGGTCCGTCTTTAAACCATAAATTTTTCGTTTATTCTTCGAACAAAAAACCTGTGGTCAGTAGTAGGGAGGAAACGCAAGTCAAACTCATTAACAGTTCAGGTAAAAGAACCGATCCACCAAACAACCATTCAATATTTTTAACATCCATCTCTACTGTAATCTTGTAGTTTCTGTGAACTCAAATATAATGAGGTATCTGTAACAGAATGGTCCCCCGCTTGTCAGCCAACAAGGATTTCACAAACGTCTATTATGAGAAACCAATAACATACAGAACACCATCTACGAAGGCAGCCATGTGGAATGGAGTATTTTTTGACTCTCTAGAACAATATGATTGTATCACATTAACATCTAGTAACAGAAGAACAATCATGTGGGGTAAAAATCGAAAATTCTGCCTGGATTGAAGGTTTATTGATAGCGGGGATGCAGCACTTAATGTTGGATGGAGAGTAATCGACAGGTGTAGAGGCACCTCAATGCTAGATCCGGTTGCGTGTACTGGGACCCATACTGTTCACGGTCCACGGTCTATACACTAATGACCTATCAGACCGCATTACTAGCAACAAACTCTTCGCAAGTTATGTAGTTATCTCCAATGAAGTACTCTCGGAAAAATGTTGCAGATTTAATGTCTCAGGTCTTGGTTAGATAACAAAGTTTTTCAAGGAATGGTAAATAGCTTTAAATCTTCAGAAATATAAACATTGGCGCTTCACAAAAGTTAAGAACACAGCATCACATGACTACAAAATTTGTGAGTCACTACTGGAAGCAGTCATCTCATACAGTTACTTTTGTGTAATAATTTATATTGATGAGCTGTGGAATGATTACTTTACATTCCTTGTACATGAAACACATAGTTGACTTCGCTCCATTGGTTGACTGAACACTGGGAATACTGAGACTATAAAGAAGACTGTCTACGTAACACCCACGTGAGGCAACACTGAATATAGCCTCAATATGTAGGACACATACCAAGAGGACTAAATGGGGATCTTGGACATGTATAAGAATGACGATATGCACGGTGACATGCTTGATGGACCCAAACCAGGTGCGTCACCGCAAATGGCAGTCACCTGAAGATAGATGTCATCTGTAGTATTAGAATCAAGCCGATCCTGGTACATTTCCGATATCAGATTCATATGCTATTTGATTAAATTGATCATTTGAACCACAACTACACCATCCATTATCCTATTGTTCTACGAAGTGTTTTATGATCAACTGGGGGGTCGATTTATGACCCTCTTGGATAAATCTGTCCCCCTGAAAAACCTGTCGCTAAACCCCTCCCCCTCTGTCTCCTCCTGCGCCTCTGCCTCATCCACCCCCATTCTTTTGGAAAAGTGACACTTTTCCTTATTACACCCTCCGTAGTTCTTTTGAATGCCCATCCTTTTAGCAGGAGGTCTTTGGACGACGGCCGTTACTATCGTGACAAAAAATAAATACACCTACAGCAGTTCTTCTGATTTTATTTTCTCGCTACCAGTTTAACACTTCATTGCGTCATCTTCAGTCTGCTTTGATGCGGTACAGGTTGATACGATTCCCAAGCATAACCCATCAGTTGCCAGCATTACTGGATTCGCAGATAATGTGTCAGCACTCCAACCATGAACTGGCAGTTGCGAATCCAGTAATGGCAATTGGTGGTTGGGGTGCTGACACGTTATCTGCGAATCCAGTAATGCTGGCAGCTGATGCGTTATGCATGGGGATGGTATCAACCATCAACTGGTAGTTGATGTTTGGAGTGCTGGCACACTATTTGGGAATCCAGTAATGCTGGCAACTGATGGGTTATGCATGGGGATCGTATCAACTTGTACCGAATAAAAAGAACCTGAAGATGACGCAATGAAGCGTTGAAACTGGCAGCGACAAAATAAAATCATAAGGACGGCTGTAGGTGTTTTTATTTTTTGTCACTCCCTAGTTCCTTTCTGAGGCACATTTACCCCTGCTGGGGCATCCCCACAGCTCTCTTCTGCCACACTTTCCACCTCCCCTCCCCATCGGGAGATTGATGGGAAAAGGTCTCAGTATGTCCTAGAGAGGAAGGCTCTCATGACAAGGAATTGAAATCACTATTATTAATATACTTTTCGTTCAATTTGTGTATTCTTCATTTAAGCAGTCAGCGCAAGATAGGGATCCTCCTCTCCTTTCCCGCAATTTCCGTGACGTAATAACTACTAAATACTACAGACCGTGACCCAGAAGTCGGCGTCGTTTGATATTTCATACGCTTGAAACCACCTCCGCTCCATCTCTCTCTCTCTCTGGCTTCTTCCTGTTGTCTAACACTTGCACCTCAAAACTATAGACTAAACACCCAAGGGTCATCTATTTGTTCCCATAATCCCTGAACAATGCATCAAGCGGCAGCATTGAGAAATTCCAGATTCGTTCTGTGTCTCTCAGGTGGTTCCTTCCTATTTGTGAGAACAGATGGGTGAACCAACGCGTCCAAAGGCACCGACGGAGGTTTTCGTCCCTTCTCAGAATACAGTGTTGCTACTGACTAACTTCCGCAGCTCGTGGTCGTGCGGTAGCGTTCTCGCTTCCCACGCCCGGGTTCCCGGGTTCGATTCCCAGGGGGATCAGGGATTTTCTCTGCCTCGTGATGACTGGGTGTTGTGTGCTGTCCTTAGGTTAGTTAGCTTTAAGTAGTTCTAAGCTCTAGGGGACTGATGACCATAGATGTCAAGTCCCATAGTGCTCAGAGTCATTATTGACTAACGCAGGCGACAAAGGGAGAGCTGACGCAACTGCAATATAAAAAATGGTGGGAAGCAGTCCATTTTCACCACCCTACGAAATTAATTGTTTAACAAATTACAGGAGGCAAACATATCAACTACAACACTCACCACCACTTTACGATGATTATGTTGTTGTTGTTGTTGTGGTCTTCAGTCCTGAGACTGGTTTGATGCAGCTCTCCATGCTACTCTATCCTGTGCAAGCTTCTTCATCTCCCAGTACCTACTGCAACCTACATCCTTCTGAATCTGCTTAGTGTATTGATCTCTTGGTCTCCCTCTACGATTTTTACCCTCCACGCTGCCCTCCAATGCTAAATTTGTGATCCCTTGATGCCTCAAAACATGTCCTACCAACCGATCCCTTCTTCTAGTCAAGTTGTGCCACAAACTTCTCTTCTCCCCAATCCTATTCAATACCTCCTCATTAGTTACGTGATCTACCCACCTTATCTTCAGCATTCTTCTGTAACACCACATTTCGAAAGCTTCTATTCTCTTCTTGTCCAAACTGGTTATCGTCCATGTTTCACTTCCATACATGGCTACACTCCATACAAATACTTTCAAAAACGACTTCCTGACACTTAAATCTATACTCGATGTTAATTTCTCTTCTTCAGAAACGATTTCCTTGCCATTGCCAGTCTACATTTTATATCCTCTCTACTTCGACCATCATCAGTTATTTTACTCCCTAAATAGCAAAACTCCTTTACTACTTTAAGTGTCTCATTTCCTAATCTAATTCCCTCAGCATCACCCGATTTAATCTGACTACATTCCATTATCCTCGTTTTGCTTTTGTTGATGTTCATCTTATATCCTCCTTTCAAGACACTGTCCATTCCGTTCAATTGCTCTTCCAAGTCCTTTGCTGTCTCTGACAGAATTACAATGTCATCGGCGAACCTCAAAGCTTTTACTTCTTTTCCATGAATTTTAATACCTACTCCGAATTTTTCCTTTGTTTCCTTTACTGCTTGCTCAATATACAGATTGAATAACATCGGGGAGAGGCTACAGCCCTGTCTCACTCCTTTCCTAACCACTGCTTCCCTTTCATGCCCCTCGACTCTTATAACTGCCATCTGGTTTCTGTACAAATTGTAAATAGCCTTTCGCTCCCTGTATTTTACCCCTGCCACCTTCAGAATTTGAAAGAGAGTATTCCAGTTAACGTTGTCAAAAGCTTTCTCTAAGTCTACAAATGCTAGAAACGTAGGTTTGCCTTTTCTTAATCTTTCTTCTAAGATAAGTCGTAAGGTTAGTATTGCCTCACGTGTTCCAACATTTCTACGGAATCCAAACTGATCTTCCCCGAGATCCGCTTCTACCAGTTTTTCCATTCGTCTGTAAAGAATTCGCGTTAGTATTTTGCAGCTGTGACTTATTAAACTGATAGTTCGGTAATTTTCACATCTGTCAACACCTGCTTTCTTTGGTATTGGAATTATTATATTCTTCTTGAAGTCTGTGGTTATTTCGCCTGTCTCATACATCTTGCTCACCAGATGGTAGAGTTTTGTCATGACTGGCTCTCCCAAGGCCATCAGTAGTTCTAATGGAATGTTGTCTACTCCCGGGGCCTTGTTTCGACTCAGGTCTTTCAGTGCTCTGTCAAACTCTTCACGCAGTATCTTATCTCCCATTTTATCTTCATCTACATCCTCTTCCATTTCCATAATACTGTCCTCAAGTACATCGCCCTTGTATAAACCCTCTATATACTCCTTCCACCTTTCTGCCTTCCCTTCTTTGCTTAGAACTGGGTTTCCATCTGAGCTCTTGATATTCATACAAATGGTTCTCTTCTCTCCAAAGGTCTCTTTAATTTTCCTGTAGGCAGTATCTATCTTACCCCTAGTGAGACAAGCCTCTACATCCTTACATTTGTCCTCTAGCCATCCCTGCTTAGCCATTTTGCACTTCCTGTCGATCTCATTTTTGAGACGTTTGTACTCCCTTTTGCCTGCTTCATTTACTGCATTTTTATATTTTCTCCTTTCATCAATTAAATTCAATATTTCTTCTGTTACCCAAGGATTTCTATTAGCCCTCGTCTTTTTACCTACTTGATCCTCTGCTGCCTTCACTACTTCATCCCTCAGAGCTACCCATTCTTCTTCTACTGTATTTCTTTCCCCCATTCCTGTCAATTGTTCCCTTATGCTCCCCCTGAAACTCTCTACAACCTCTGGTTCTTTCAGTTTATCCAGGTCCCATCTCCTTAAATTCCCACCTTTTTGCAGTTTCTTCAGTTTCAATCTGCAGTTCATAACCAATAGATTGTGGTCAGAATCCACATCTGCCCCTGGAAATGTCTTACAATTTAAAACCTGGTTCCTAAATCTCTGTCTTACCATTATATAATCTATCTGATACCTATTAGTATCTCCAGGATTCTTCCAGGTATACAACCTTCTTTTATGATTCTTGAACCAAGTGTTAGCTATGATTAAGTTATGCTCTGTGCAAAATTCTACAAGGCGGCTTCCTCTTTCATTTCTTCCCCCCACTCCATATTCACCTACTATGTTTCCTTCTCTCCCTTTTCCTACTGACGAATTCCAGTCACCCATGACTATTAAATTTTCGTCTCCCTTCACTACCTGAATAATTTCTTTTATCTCGTCTTACATTTCATCAATTTCTTCATCATCTGCAGAGCTAGTTGGCATATAAACTTGTACTACTGTAGTAGGCATGGGCTTTGTGTCTATCTTGGCCACAATAATGCGTTCACTATGCTGTTTGTAGTAGCTAACCCGCAGTCCTATTTTTTTATTCATTATTAAACCTACTCCTGCATTACCCCTATTTGATTTTGTATTTATAACCCTGTAATCACCTGACCAAAAGTCTTGTTCCTCCTGCCACCGAACTTCACTAATTCCCACTATATCTAACTTTAACCTATCCATTTCCCTTTTTAAATTTTCTAACCTACCTGCCCGATTAAGGGATCTGACATTCCACGCTCCGATCCGTAGAATGCCAGTTTTCTTTCTCCTGACAACGACGTCCTCTTGTGTAGTCCCCGCCCGGAGATCCGAATGGGGGACTATTTTACCTCCGGAATATTTTACCCAAGAGGACGCCATCGTCATTTAATCATACAGTAAAGCTGCATGTCCTCGGGAAAAATTACGGCTGTAGTTTCCCCTTGCTTTCAGCCGTTCGCAGTACCAGCACAGCAAGGCCGTTTTGGTTAATGTTACAAGGCCAGATCAGTCAATCATCCAGACTGTTGCCCCTGCAACTACTGAAAAGGCTGCTGCCCCTCTTCAGGAACCACATGTTTGTCTGGCCTCTCAACAGATACCCCTCCGTTGTGGTTGCACCTACGGTACGGCCATCTGTATCGCTGAGGCACGCAAGCCTCCCCACCAACGGCCAGGTCCATGGTTCATGGGGGATGATTATTCTTTGTAATAAAACTTATTTTCAACGTTTGATAATCACACACAAACATTTTGCAAGTCAAACCTATTTCTGACATGAATTGATACAAAATGGTTCAAATGGCTCTAAGCACAATGGGACTTAACATCTGAGGTCATCAGTTCCCTAGTATTTGAACTACTTGAACCTAACTAACCTAAGGACATCTCACAGATCCATGCCCGAGGCAGGATTCGAACCTGCGACCATGGCAGCACCGCGGTTCCGGACTGAAGCGCCAAGAACCGCTCGGCGACAGGGGCGGGCCATAAATACGTAGATTATAGAGCTAAATACGTTGAATGTCTTGTATGCACTGACGTTTGAGAACACAAGTACCCTTCTCCATCACAGTGTTCCCATCTTACAGTAACAGATCTGGCGAAGAAACTTTCCAGACACACACACTCGCGATCGTGAAGTGGATGCCGTCCGCTGACTGCTTGGGAGACGTGGCCGCGCCAGGCCGGGGAGGGCTAGAGACGCCCCTCTGCATCGGCCACGCCGGCAGTTGTGTGCACATCTCCAGGTATACCAAACACTCAGAGGGCGGAGAGTCTGTCTCCATGACCCTCAAATAGAGCACTAACCCTCCAGCACAAAATCTCGCCACACTGAATCTTCTTACACAACACAAATGCCCACTTCTCTCGTCGCTCAACCAGCATACTGGTTACTTCGCTATTCAGCCATTCAGCGGTCACCACGAGCTGCTGCAGGCAATAGCCGACTAGCTGGAATCTTCCTTGGCTTCTAGTCAGCTAAACATGAACGCCCCTGGTGCTGACTTTGTGGCACATTACCAGACAGGCAATCGCAGCTTGGACGTGTAGTCCTAACTGAACTTCCACCTCCAGACATACTCTACCCATTTTAAAAAGCCGCTTTACCCAGTCCAAAACTGGAACTTTGTCGTCCATACTCCTCGACTTTCTCACGCGAAAGACTGGTTCCACCCTTTTATATGGGTTGTTTTGGATGACAGAGGAAATCGGAGCATACACGCATTTTCGCATCGCTTAAGTATCGCTACTTGTTGTGAAATTACCGTACAACTGTGTGGCATTGAGTATATTTCCATTATGTATTCTCTCAACGGGCAAAAAGGTGTTCCGGCGTAACGTCGAGCGCCGGCACGACGATCAAGAACAGAAGAGCAGAGAGGGCTGTAAGACGACGTCTGCCGATAGTATACTGAAAGACCCCTCTCTAGGACGACACCGAGGCAGGAGCGGCCTCTACGCGAACATAATATAAGCGCCGAATGCTACACCAGTGAGTTAGGAAATGTGTTGTTTAACTTGTACTCCGAATTCTACAGGGTATTACAAAAAGGTACGGCCAAACTTTCAGGAAACATTCCTCACACACAAAGACAGAAAATATGTTATGTGGACATGTGTCCGGAAACGCTTAATTTCCATGTTAGAGCTCATTTTAGTTTCGTCAGTATGTGCTGTACTTCCTCGATTCACCGCCAGTTGGCCCAATTGAAGGAAGGTAATTTTGATTTCGGTGCTTGTCTTGACATGCGACTCATTGCTCTACAGTACTAGCATCAAGCACATCAGTACGTAGCATCAACAGGTTAGTATTCATAACGAACGTGGTTTTGCAGTCAGTGCAATGTTTAGAAATGCGGAGTTGGCAGATGCCCATTTGATGTATGGCTTAGCATGGGGCAATAGCCGTGGCGCGGTATGTTTGTGTCGAGACAGATTTCCAGAACGAATGTGTCCCGACAGGAAGACGTTCGAAGCAATTGATCGGCGTCTTAGGGAGCACGGAACATTCCAGCCTATGACTCGCGACTGGGGAAGACCTAGAACGACGAGGACACCTGCAATGGACGAGGCAATTCTTCGTGCAGTTGACGATAACCCTAATGTCAGCGTCAGAGAAGTTGCTGCTGTACGAGGTAACGTTGACTACGTCACTGTATGGAGAGTGCTACGGGAGAACCAGTTGTTTCCGTGCCATGTACAGCGTGTGCAGGCACTATCAGCAGCTGATTGGCCTCCACGGGTACACTTCTGCGAATGGTTCATCCAACTATGTGTCAATCCTCATTTCAGTGCAAATGTTCTCTTTACGGATGAGTCTTCATTCCAACGTGATCAAATTGTAAATTTTCACAATGAACATGTGTGGGCTGACGAGAATCCGCACGCAATTGTGCAATCACATCATCAACACAGATTTTCTGTGAACGTTTGAGCAGGCATTGTTGGTGATGTCTCGATTGGGACCCATGTTCTTCCACCTACGCTCAATGGAGCACGTTATCATGATTTCATACGGGATACTCTACCTGTGCTGCTACAACATGTGCCTTTTACAAGTACGACACAACATGTGGTTCATGCACGATGGAGCTCCTGCACATTTCAGTCGAAGTGTTCTCAACAACATTCGGTGACCGATGGATTGGTAGAGGCGGACCAATTCCATGGCCTCCACGCTCTCCTGACCTCAACCCTCTTGACTTTCATTTATGGGGGCATTTGAAAGCTCTTGTCTACGCAACCCCGGTACCAAATGTAGAGACTCTTCGTGCTCGTATTGTGGAAGGCTGTGATACAATACGCCATTCTCCAGGGCTGCATCAACGCATCAGGGATTCCATGCGACGGAGGGTGGATGCATGTATCCTCGCTAACGGAGGACATTTTGAACATTTCCTGTAACAAAGTGCTTGAAGTCACGCTGGCACGTTCTGTTGCCGTGTGTTTCCACTCCATGATTAATGTGATTTGAAGAGAAGTAATAAAATGAGCTGTAACATGGAAAGCAAGCGTTTCTGGACACATGTCCACATAACATATTTTCTGTCTTTGTGTGTGAGGAATGATTCCTGAAAGTTTGGCCGTACCTTTTTGTAACTCCCTGTATATACTGACGAAACTTCTTATTTGTCTGCCGCCCACTGCTTGCGAGACTCCTGTATTCCACAAAAGTTAAGTTTTGTCACTTTTCTTACTGTAATAAAATCTCATTAATACAATTTGCTCTTGTTGTCTAGTGATCCGAGAAAGCAGGTTTCGTAGGCACCCTATATTAGACGAGTGGGCAGGATACAACAAAAAGAATCCCTTCTGAGCGGTGCTGCGGATCCCGTTGGTGCTTTTTGTAGGTTTCCGACTTCTGTTGGAGGCCAGATGTTGTCGTTTAGTTGGCATGGTTGCGCTTGTTTGTCTTCTTCTCATGTTGACTGGCGGCACTCGGTTTCGCAAGCGTTGCCTGTCCGCTAGTGGCAGCAGCGGTGGTTATCGGTATGTAGTAACTGTTGCCCTAACTTTGGAGCGACGTCGTTGTTTTTTCCGGGTCGTGTGAGTGGGCTAGTTCAGCTGCGGACTCAGGAGGCACCAGGTCCGCGCAGTGCCAGAACACGCCGGGACCGAGGGCGGCACGCATGGCCTGCCAGAGGGAAGGGCTGTGGTCACGAGGGAGCGCGACTTCGTCGTAGAGCGGATCCAGCAAGCTTTAAGATGACTGCATTTCAATTCTAGTAGAGTGGAGTCAATCACCCGTGTGGGACCCGTAGTACGTATGTGATGTGACAGATTATCATCGCACTGTCATTGCAGTTTGGTCGATCTGCGTGCCGCTTAGTACTTGAAGACAGTACTGTGTTAAAAGCACTTGGCTCAGTGATAAGACGGTGTGATTACTCAACTGTAAATTAATAAAGCAGTGAAGAGATTTGTTTTATTCTGACAACCGTCGTCAGAGTTGTCAGAGTGAGTTTGTGTGCCAAAGGACTTTGATGTCTCCAGAATGAGAATTTCACTCTGCAGTGGAGTGTGCGCTGATATGAAACTTCCTGGCAGATTAAAACTGTGTGCCGGACCGAGACTCGAATTCGGGACCTTTGCCTTTCGCGGGAAAGTGCTCTAGCAACTGAGCTACCCAAGCACGACTCACGCCCCGTCCTCACAGCTCTACTTCTGCCAGTACCTCGTCTCCTACCCTCCAAACTTTACAGAAGCTCTCCTGCTAGCGTTGCAGAACTAGCACTCCTGAAAGAAAGGATATAGCGGAGACATAGGTTAGCCACTGCCTGGGGGATGTTTCCAGAATGAGATTTCACTCTGAAGCGGAGTGTGAACTGATATGAAACTTCCTGGCAGATTAAAACTGTGTGCCGGACGGAGACTCGAACTCGGGACCCTTGCCTTTCGCGGGCAAGTGCTCTACCATCTGAGCTACCCAAGCACGACTGACGCCCCGTCCTCACAGCTCTACTTCTGCCAGTACCTCGTCTCCTACCTTCCAAACGTCACAGAAGCTCTCCTGCTAACCTTGCAGAACTAGCGCTCCTGAAAGAAAGGATATTGCGGAGACATGCCAGGAAGTTTCATATCAGCGACTTTGATGTCACTCATCTGGTACTTGGTTTTGGCTCGTTTTGCGATTGTTTCCGCAGTGACGTGTGGCTGCTGATTCTGGTTGGTTGCATTTCGGTTTTGCCTCGCACGCAAGTCGAGTGGGGTTTTAGTTACTGTTAAAAAATGGTTCAAATGGCTCTGAGCACTATGGGACTTAACAACTAAGGTCATCAGTCCCCTAGCACTTAGAACTACTTAAACCTAACTAACCTAAGGACATCACACACATCCACGCCCGCGGCTGGATTCGAACCTGCGACCGCAGCGGTCGCGCGATTCCAGACTGAAGCGCGTAGAACCGCTCGGCCACTCCGGCCGGCTTTAGTTACTGTTAGTTTGTCTGGTGTTATGTACTGTGACTTCAGATTTTCGAGTTTGTGGAATCGGACGGATATCTGGTAGTGGTTCCTATCTGATTCCAATCGCTTTAAAAACAGTATGCTGGACGTAGTGCAGACCGCCGGTTCTGGCTTTGGCGTACTTTTCCATCGTTGCATTTGGTTTACCGGACGTCAGGTAGCTTCAGGAAGATAATCATTAGTCATTCGTTAGACTGTCACTAGTCTGAGTTACCATCTTGTGAAGTGAATGCAACTCTTGGCTGCCTATCTCTTCGCTCGCGAAAGTGTTTGTTGCCGGACCTTCTCAAATTCGATTCCTGGAGCACCGTCTGGATCAGCTGCTTGTTTTCTTAAATAACTTTTTCTGTTCTTTTTCTGTTTTACAGCAGGTTTAAAAATTGATTCACATTATTGCCGTTCCTGGCGTGTAAGGCCTTCAGCCGTGATTGTGGTCATTTGCCTTAACATTTTAATTTGGTATTTCTATTTTAGCAGTAAGCCTTGAAACCTTATTTACTACAATTCTTGGTGTCTGATGCCTTCTGCTGTGTTTGTGTCGACTTGCCATTAATATTTCAAAACCTGTAATTTGTAAGTTGCAGCGAGTTTTAAAAAATTCATAAATTATTGCCAATCCTGGCGTGTAAGGCCTTTTGCCCAGATCACAGTGGCTTGCTTTAAAAACATTATCTGTTGTATCTGTGTTTCATGGTGATTTGCTAAATTGTAACTCACTGGAAACACCATGTTGTTTATTCCTTCATTAATAACGTGTGGTATTTTTTATTTATTGTTGAGTCTAGAATTGTTGATATAAAATAAATTATGTGTAATTGTAAAATGCAACCGAAAGTAACTGATTCCGGCCCCGTCCACAATCGTAACCGAATTCTGCCTTCCCTGGAATACCACCAGGTCTCATCTTCTTATCAGCTTAATATGTGTTACTTCCTGCATCATACGACTAGAATATTAAACTTATTTTTGGCTCCTGATTACTAAGAGCATTTCCTACCTTTGTCACAGGATGCATCCTCACTTTCAAACTCTCTTAAATGCCTCGTCACTTATGAAGTCTCTTATGGCAGAGCCACAGAGGGCTTATATCAGGTTAATACACACATCAAAAAAAGTCTTGCATCATGTCCCGGTTCCCAGAACTGCTGAAGATGGACGTTGACCGTGGATATTGTAACGCAGAAACAGTCCCGTTGACTGTTCAGAGATGTCACTAAACCCGCCGAATGATATAAACAACCATGCATGAGCAGCACCTATTAGATGGAGGGGGACCAAAACCCAATCAGTTTCAGTCATTCTACCAGGAAGGAGGTACACGGCTCGTGTTGTCTGTAGTTCAACCATGCCTACACGGTCAGTACCGCGGATCGCGGTGCGTCCACATAGTTGCTCTGTGCCAGCAAGGGCTCTCAAAAAGGGAAGCGTCCCGGCGTCTCGGAGTGAACAAAGGAACTGTCGATGACATGCCTCGCTCAGGCCGCCCAAGGGCTACTGTTGCAGTAGATGACCGCTACCTACGGATTATCGCTTGGAGGAAGCCTAACAGCAACGTCACCATGTTGAATAATGCTATTCGTGCAGCCACAGGACGTCGTGTTACGACTCAAACTGTGCGCAATAGGCTGCATGATGCGCATCTTCATTTCCGCTGTCCACAGCGAGGTCCATCTTTGCAACCACGAAACCATGCAGTGCGGTACAGATAGGCCCAACAACATGCCGAATGGACCGCTCAGTGTTGGCATCACGTGCTCTTCACCGGCCACATCTTGTGAATGACTTCCTTCAGGATAACGACATCGCTCGACTAGAGTAGCCAGCATATTCTCCAGACATGAACCCTATCGAACATGCCTGGGATAGATTGAAAAGGGCTTTATATGGACGACGTGACCCGCCAACAACTCGCCAAATCGCCTTTGAGGAGTAGGACTATCTGCACCAACAGTGTCTTGATGAACTTGCGGATGGTATGCCACGACGAATACAGGCATGCATCAATGCAAGAGGACGTACTATCACGGTGTGTACAGCAGTCTGGACCACCACCTCTTAAGGTCACGCTGTATGGTAGTACAAAATGCAATGCGTTGTTTTCAGTGCAATAAAAAGGGCGGAAATGATGTTTATGTTGATATCTATTCCAATTTTCTGTACAGGTTCCGGAACTCTCGAAATCGAGGTGATGCAAAATTTTTTTTGATGTGTGTATTTCTTGAGGGTATAAGGAAGAAAATATTGGAAGTGAATTAGCACAAGAGGAGAGAAGTTTCTTAAATAGAATTTTAGATATTGATGTGCAACTGAGGAAGATATTGAGAACACACCATTGTCTGGAAGCGAAATGGAAATGAGAAAGGAAGAGACTGAAAATTATCGAGGAATTTTAAAAAAGAATTGTCCAGATAATCTACGAAATGAAGGAGCACAATAAACAATATGTGATGATAGAAAGCTGTGGCTGATACTTTGCTTTGGTGCGTGTGCTATGTATCACTTTATAATTTCGTTAATACAGCGCATTTTATTACGATCGTCAAATCTCCCTGTGTAGGTGGGAGACTGAAATTTGGTTAAAGGTTCTCCCTACAACTAAAATGTGCTTGATTACCGCTCCAACTCACTAATAGTATCCGCGTTACCCTCTCTATCACCCGCCCGGTGGGACGTTACCGATATCAAATTGAGTGAATAATTAATTAAACTGATCACGAGACATCCGTGTGTATGGCGAGTAATTTTTGCTGCAGCTGGATTGCACTCGGCATATAACCTTGTAACTGAATCTCCAAATGTCTGTTAGGACTATTTCAGAACAGCGATTCTATGCAGGATACTCCCTTCCATAACAAATGTTCCATTAAAACTAGAGTCTTCCGTAAAGTATACATCTCATACTCAGTTTTGAATTGTAGTTCCGTGCTGCTAGCGCTTAGACAGGATCTAACTCGAACCGGACATTACAATAGTTACAAATCAGAGCTTAGAAACGAGATTGTTTTTAGCGGATAGTTCTTCTTCTCACCTTCCTACAGAAGCAGGAGAGTCTGCGTCAAAGTCGCTGCTGGGAAGATAGATTTCCAGTGGGTAGGCGACTATATGTTTTATATTCTAGAAAAATAAGCATAAGCTATAGGAAAAAGAGCTGTAAGAACCGGTAGGTACTGTGATATTCCAGCCATCTGCACCATCAGAATAGCAGTTTTTAATGTCAACCGACGTAATTTCATCCCTGGTCTTTAGATATATTTCTGCTACCACATCTTACATGAGGTGGAATTTAACAATTCAGGTGCTACAACGGTAGACAGAATTATAACGTTTTCTAGCGTTCTGTTCATATGCTACATATGACCATTATCCAGGATTTTCCTATTGCATTCCCACAGTCATCGCTTTGTCATCTACATATAGGAGTCATGGCTTCTCAGCTCTGATAGAGATGAACTTGAGGAATTCACTACATAGATAGCCGCTAAAGGTACCAAACACATCTGAAAATGTTAGTCACTCGGACTCCTCCATCTACTAAGAATTTGAAGGCTGCTATACACTTTAGAGCAGAAGGAATGGACATGATGAATCACAGACATGTAGATGTGCCAGACAAGTGAACCACACGTTCTTGCATGCATGCACACACACACACACACACACAGACACACACACACACACACACACACACACAGTGATATGGTAGAGGGGAACTGCCCCTTGTACGTCTCACCCTGCCTTGTGTCCATAACCAAACACTGTGTCCACATACATTGTTACACTATACTATCTACTTAACGCACTGCACTACTCCATACGAAACCATGTTGAGATACAATGCTATAGTGTACCAGCCAGTTAGTGCACTGTACCATCCAAAACCAAGTTCAGGTACAGTGCTGTACTCAACAGCCCACTTAATGTGGCGTGTACACTCGGCAACAGCACATGATGTCATCAAAGATGGTGGCTGTGATTTTGGTGGGAACGTAGGTCAATTGCGCAACCTCCACTAACCTAACCTACCTCCCCCCCCCCCCCCAACAGGATACTGCACACACCAGTGTGATCTCTACTAACCTAAGAAAATCGCGGAAAGATTGGTCAGTTGGGCTACCTCCACTAAACTAAGTCATGTGGCCACAGCCTATTCCTAGGAACTGTATTTTGATGGTAAAGGAAGGTCAATTGGGCTATCTCTACCAACCTAAGAAAATGGTGGGATAGAAAGGCCATCTCTACTAACCTGTCACCCGACCGCCACCTTCTTCTAGGGATTCACAGGAAAGGGAGTCGACCAATGCTGAACATAAGTCTTTATTATTTTGCATGCACTATTTTATTTAAGCAATTAGAGGCACTACCACCATCCAGTGTGGTCGCCAAGGGGTCCAGACACCAACTGACCTAGTACACAGTGTTACGACGAGAGGGTGCTCTCATCCCTCCTGTGATGTAATCCAAGATGGTGGAGGGAAATGGCATGAAACAGTGTGGTCACCAAGGGTTGCTGACTCCATCTGACCTAGTAGACAGTAGCACCGCCAGAGAGCAGTCTCATCCCTCCTGTGATGTAATACAAGATGGGGGGCGAAATGGCAAGAAACAGTGTGGTCGCCATGGGATCTGGACTCCAACTGACCTTTTACATAGAACCACCACCAGAGGGGCTCTCATACATTGCATAATCCAAGAAGGCTGCCATGACATCATCTGATGACCCAAGTACAATTATCGAAGATGGCAGGAAACAGTGTGTTCACCATGAGGTCTGCATCTAGTAAACAGTACCACCCACAGAGAACACTGTCGTCAGCTCCGTGACGTAATCCAAGTTGGCGGTATGGGGTGGGGAAAATGGTGGGAAAAGGACTCTGCCTGTGCTGGACATAAGTCTTTATTTTGCAGGCAGTACCTCCACTATGAGACCTAGAGTCCAACTGACATAGTACACAGTACTGCCACAAGAGGGTGCAGTCATCCCTCCAGTGACCTAATCGAAGATGGTTGCCTGGAGGGGGAAAGTAGTGCGAAAATGACTCAGCTTGCGCCGGGCTGCTGGAGACAGTAAGGAAGTAGTGTACTTTACTTATTTTCGAACAATTTATTTAGGGAAGGAGTATATTTATCACACTGATACAGAACACATGCTCTGACATGCTTGGGCTCATGCCACACAGCCCAAAACCTGTAAACTACTCATAAATAACAGTCTGCAAACACGCAAACAGCTCCTAAGTTACCGAAATAATTTCAGTACAGACATGCAATTACTCCTAAATATTGCACTACACAGATGTGCAGACACGAAATCAGCCCATAAACAGTCCAAATAGCGCATAGAACAGCCTACAGACCTACTCGCAAAATAATGCAACAGACACACAGTAAACAAGCACAAGCAACGTCCATCAGCCCCTGTCCAGTAGACCGTACAGGAGGGTACTTGCAAATATGTGAAGTGACACAGCAATCAGCTGTAAAACTACGCACAGGTGCCTGTTTGGGTCCCACAAGCATGAGGCGGCGATATCTCTTTCATACTTGGTATCTGAGAAATTCCTCTCGAAATACGTGTTCACCTAGGCACCATTGCTGACACGACCAGACGGGAGTGAAGACGTATTTGCACAGTGCGCCAAGACAGCCGCGAGCCACCGCCAGACACAAGACAGTGCGATGCATCGTTCTCACACCGCTGCTGCCTACAGCGACTGGGTGAAAGTGCTTCGCATATATCTTCATTCGTCTAGATGAGGGTATTGAAATAGATTTCCCATCGGTGAACATGATCCATCATAAATGCGTTGGAAGACCTCTGCTGACAGTGGTGTGGAGACATTTGCTGTTAACGATTGCAGGTAGACAGCGCTCTAAGTCACACACAAAACACACAGCTTTATACATGTCGATCGTAAGTTATATCACAGAACTGATGCATCCCAAGACAACAGCAGCTAAAATGGTTAAATGCGTGATAAATGACCTGCAGATACATCACCCTCTCTCTAGAATGTATCATCAGTCTACCATTAAGTAATACCTCAATACAACCCCTCTCAATCGATCACTCCATCTACTTTCTGTCATGTCAGTTTAAAGGCCGATGGTTCTCTTTTCCAGGAGAGCATGAAAGACAGCTGTCAACTTGCAGGCATCACCATTACCTCAGTATACATACAGAAGAATGTTGTTAAAAAACCATACAGCAACTGTTCTGTAAATTATGTGTTAGTTGACACTACATGGTTGTGACTGGTGGAGAGTACAGAGAAGCACATTGGAAACACTGACTGTCAGGGTTTAAAACACATAGACAGTCTTCTACAGGGTCAAACACGTGATCCATTCTGTAGCTGTATATTGCAGTCATCCCAGCTGGTAATACAATGATGTTCAGCTAAGAACACTATCTAAAAATCTATAATACAGTTGCCGATAACTCTGAGGTCACACCTGGGCTTGTGGTCCGACGTATATAACATATAAATGTATTACTCTCCTTTTGGTGGTCATCCACGTTAAGGAATCTCTTACTACCATCTTATCACTATCGATGAACAATGACTGTCTCTCTGGTTCCCAGAGCTTTCATTTCAACTTTTTCTCATATTCCTCTTGTTGTCACGTACTCGTTCCTATGTACATTAATTTTCCGGCACCAAGCACAAGTACTCCCTCATTCTCCACCTAATTTCTCCCGTCTTTAGGCGTATTTTCCTTCACTTTTTAGATATTTCCCGTCATTTCTAGTAATTTTATTGATTTTATGTCAGTTCTGCCCCTGAGATCGTGAATTCACCTCTCGCTATGTACTCTAAAATTACTTGTAAATGCAGTATAGTTGTCAACACCTAGCGCAAACGCTGTATTTTTCTGGTTGGATGGTATAGTACAGCAATGTACTCTAATGCATCCAGTCTCCTCCAACCACATATGCTACAGTTGCAGTGTCTTTACTCTTTTTTCTTTATGTATGTGTTTCCTGCACTGTGGATCGAATGGCCACATCAAAAAACTTCAACAGCTCCAGCATAGCCAACAGTCTGTATGAGTTGCGAAATGCATCTTCAGTCCATCCAGCTGCATCACAATTATCTGCTGAAACGTATTCCTTCTATGCTCGTCCATTGTCATCTCCTTAAATTCCTCATGTAGGAGGTTAGGGATGCGGTGCTCAGCTGTGTGCTTACAAGCAATACACTTATTAAACTCGTCTCTGCCCGAAACCTACACTTCGTCAACTGAACACTTTCCCTGCTAAAATTAAAGACTGTAACTTGCACGCGAGCATTTTTCTCGCCAATTCACAAGTGTGGGTGGGTGTAACTGTAGTAAGGTTTGGAGCATCCTCTGGTGTCGATATTCTTGGCTAGAGGAGTCAGGCTTCAAATTCTGAGGCGAACAACATACATAAGCGTGATCAGGAAAAGTCAGGGCACAGATGGTGGAAAGTGTGGGGGTGGGTGGAGGTGGGTGAGGGTGGGTGGGGGCGGCAGCAGGGTAACACCACCAAGAACTTATTTGCAGACTAAATACGTAAATTAATTAATAATGACACTACCTTAGGTTTTTCGTCTCCAGCAGCTCAGCACAGACAGTTTTCTTCCTGTGAATTCACAAGTCGTGGAGAGAAGGGGAACTGATGAGCGGAGGAGGAAGTGGGGGAGGAGGAGGAGCGTTGGTGGCGATATCATGCAACGTTGCCACCTCTGCACCCTAGAGACAGGATCATCTTGAATAAATTTGGCAACAGTGCAGACTGCGCTTATTTTTGGTTTATTCCGTTACTGAAGTTGAATGGAGAAAACTTTGAAACCACAACCTTGTTTTTACTACATAATATATACCGCTCTTACTTGTCGTTATATTCGTTACTTACAACTGCAGTTTCGAAGATTTACCGATCTGAAGCGTTCAAGTCGCAAGGGGACACAACTTGGCAATATTTTAAGCTAACTAAATCAGCACAGTCCCATTAAATAACGGTAGGAGCTGCTGTTACGGATGAAAGGACAAGCACGGTTCACGGCTTCTGAAACAGGTCACTTAAAATGCTTTGTGTGTGGTGGTGTGGATGCTGGCATACGGGATCGTTGTTAGTAAATTTTCACCACTTGAGTCAGAGTAGACAGAAAACTATATACCATATGGGATACCCAACATTACAGGAATTATATGCACACTGTTTGCGGCAGGATTTTCATTATTACTGCCGGCCGCGGTGGCCGAGCTGTTCTAGGCGCTTCAGTACAGAACCGCGCAACTGCTACGGTCGCAGGTTCGAATCCTGCCTCGGGCACAGATGTATGTGCTGTCCTTAGGTTAGTTAGGTTTAAGTGGTTCTTAAGTTCTAGGAGACTGATGACCTCAGATGTTAAGTCCCATAGTGCTCAGAGCCATTTGAACCATTTCATTATTACCATAGCATTTTTAATGTAATGAGTTGCCGTTAGGCCCCAGTACTCATTCAGCGACGTAGGGTTGGAACACAGGCATCCGGTGCATTACAGCTGCAGACATTCAACATGTGTCTGGACAAGGCGAGCATGTCTTTAATTGTAAAGTTGTTTTATCAAAACAGTTTTATCAGAACAGCGGCTACACTGGTGCTGCTCTTCACGGGTATCGTCGCATTGAAGTAATACGGAAAGATCCTCTTTCCGTGCCGAGGTTTATTAACATGATTCAGAAGTTACAATTAACTGGTGATTGAGAATTTCTCCTGGGAGAGGCTGACGGGCCACAAATTGTTGAAGAAGTCACTGTTAACACGACCGAGTATGCTGGACGCAGTGTTCGATGTTCAAACAGTACACGACCTGCGTCACGACAGATGAATATTCCTTGGAGCGGCTGTGTTCTGGGCAGTAGTAGTGCGATGTCTGCTGCTGTTCGAGGCTGTTGAGGATGTAGTGGTCGTAACACTGAGCAACCTGGAACGTAAAAATGGTGGACAATTAACAAATGTTTCCCTCTCACGCGGATATCAAAATGTGTTGTTTCTTTCACATGTTTATCTCTTAGTCATGTCCTTGTTTATCATGGGGGCTCTATCAAATAGCGCAAGTCTAATTATAACCAGCCCATTCACTCTCTTTGGCAATGACATTGCTGCAGTGGATACACTGGTTCCCGTCAGATCACCAAAGTTAAGCACTGTCGGGCGTGGCCGGCACTTGGATGGGTGACCGTCTGGGCCGCCATGCGCTGTTGCCATTTTCGGGGTGCACTGAACCTCATGATGCCAGCTGAGTAGCTACTTGACTGAATAGTAGCGGCTCCGGTCAAAGACAACCATCGTAACGACCAGGAGAGCAATGTGCTGATCACATGGCCCTCCTATCCTCTTACTCATTGAGGATGACACGGCGGTCGGATGGTCCCGATGGGCCACTTGTGGCCTTAAGACGGATTACTTATTCAGACACAGTACATACTACACAGACAAATACACTGGGCCGAGCTGACACAAGACTTCAGATTCTCGACATAAACGTTCCCGAAGTGATATTTCGCTTCGATATGACGCAAAGTAAGCACCAAAAGCTATGAGAAGGCCTAGGTACGTTGATTTCGCTTGATTAAAAGAAACAGTATTCCCGGAAATATTATGAATTTTGATTACTGTATTCACTCCTACTACAACCCACGTTTTCACACGTACTTTCAAAATGTATTTTCGTTTATTCCGGATGCTATTAAATTTTCTTACGTCCTCGAGTTTCATCAAATATGTTTTTTCTGGAGAAAAATTATATGAGGTAATACAACGAAACATACTAATGAAAGTGATTAATTAGCAGTATAAACAGGAAACCAATGAACCACACGTGCATTTACCAGCAGTACCCTTAAATAGTTTATTATTTAACATGAGGCTACTTGATTTCGGCTACAGCAGTAGTTTTATTGTTTGCTCAAGCGAACTAAATTTAATCGAGCGGGTCTGTAAACAAACTGGAATACAATATTTTTATATGTGGTTCTTGCCTTAATTAGTAGCTCAACATTTTATTAGTTTTGTTTTACACGCAGGAAATTAATGTTTTACACGCAGAAAATTAACTCTTTGCCTGTAGATAAATGGTTATTATGTTCCAAGGCTGAGAACAGTTCTAATTCCGTGTTACTCGATTTGCTGAACGAGTTTCAATTAAAAAGGGTTATTGGCTTACCAATCAATGTTTTGTATTTGAGAAATAATTCACCCAAGTACTAAAGTGCGCTTAATCGAGCCTATAAAATTCTTTTGAATTGTACTTCCTTGTCATTAGATATTGCAGAAAATATGGTTAACTGTTGTGTGTACGACAAATCTTTTTCCTGGAAGATGCTGATTGTGTACCCATTCACTATGACCCTGTATCTCGCTATGCTGATCCCTACAGCTACATTTACATCATACTCCATCTACATCATACTGTATTGTGGAGGGTACATCTGCTAGCACTAACTGACTTCTCCTTCCCTGTTTCACTTGCTAATGACGCGTGCAAAGAATGACTATCGGTAAGACTCTTTATTACCTCTAATTTCTCGAATTTTCTCGTTGTGATCATTTCGTGATATGTATGTGGGAGGAAGTAATAGGTTGTCCGACTCTTCCCGGAAAAGTTTCAATCGGAATTTCACTACGAAATATTTCAGTGATGCACAACACATTTCTTGTTGCGTCTGCCACTCGAGTTTATTGAACATCGCTGTAACACCCTCGCGCCGACTGAACGAAGCTGTGACGAAACGTGTCGCTCTCCATTTGATCTTCTCTCTCTCTCTCTCTCTCTCTCTATCTATCTATCTATCTCTCTCTCTCTCCCTCTGTTCGCCTGCCTATGTATCTATCTATCTCCTATATTAGTCCTATCTGGTAAGGGTCATAGATTGATTAACGGTACTCAGGAATCGGTAGAACTAGCACCTTGTAAGTCACTTCCTTCGAGGATGAACTACATTTCCTTAGGATCCTTTTCGTACAAAGTGTTTTATGTGGTCATTCCACTTAAGATCGCTCTGAACAGTTACTTCCAGATATTTTATGATACACTACTGCCCACTAAAATTGCTGCACCAGGAAGATGAATTGCTACCGAGGCAAAATTTAACCGACAGGATGAAGATGCTGTGATATGCAAATGATTAGCTTTTCAGAGCGTTGACACAAGGTTGGCGCCGGTGGCGACACCTACAACGTGCTGACATGACGAAAGTTTCCGAGCGATTTCTCATACGCAAACAGCAGTTGATCGGCGTTTGCTGGTGAAACGTTGTTGTGCTGCCTCGTCTAAGGAGGAGAAATGCGTACCATCACGTTTCCGACTTTGATAAAGGTCGGATTGTAGCCAATCGCGATTGCGGTTTATCGTATCGCGACATTGCTGCTCGCGTTGGTCGAGATCCAATGACTGTTAGCAGAATATGGAATCGGTGGATTCAGGAGGGTAATACGGAACGGCGTGCTGGATCCCAACGGCCTCGTATCACTAGGAGTCGAGATGACTGTAACGGATCGTGCAGCCACGTCTCGATCCCTGAGTCAACAGATGGGGTCTTTGGAAAGACAACAACCATCTGCAGGAACAGTTCGACTACGTTTGCAGTAGCATGGACTATCAGCTGGGAGACCATGGCTGCGGTTACCCTTGACGCTACATCACAGACAGGAGCGCCTGCGATAGAACACCCCAAGACGAACCTGGGTGCACGAATGGCAAAAATTCATTTTTCGTATGATTCTAGGTTCTCTTTACAGCATCATGATGGTCGCATCCGTGTTTGGCGACATCGCTGTGAACGCACATTGAAAGCGGGTATTCGTCATCACCATACTGGCGTATCACCTGGCGTGATGGTATGGGGTGCCATTAGTTACACGTCTCGGCCACCTCTTGTTCGCATTGACGTCACTTTGAACAGTGGACATTACATTTCAGATGTGTTAGGACCCGTGGTTCTACCCTTCATTCGATCCCTGCGAAACCCTACATTTCAGCAGGATAATGCACGACCACATGATGCAGGTCCTGTACGGGCCTTTCTGGATACAGAACATGTTTGACTGCTGCCCTGGCCAGCAGATTCTCCAGATCTCTCACCTACTGAAAACGTCTGGTCAATGGTGGCCGAGCAACTGGCTCTTCACAATACGCCAGTTACTACTATTGATGAACTGTGGTATCATGCTGAAGCTGCATGGGCAGCTGTACGTGTTCACGCCATGCAAGCTCTGTCTGACTCAATGCCTAGGCGTATGAAGGCCTTTATTCTGGCCAGAGGTGGTTGTTCTGGGTACTGATTTCTCAGGATCTATGCACCCAAACTGCGTGAAAATGTAATCACATGTCAGTTCTAGTATAATATATTTGTGCAATGAATACCCGTTTGTCATCTGCATTTCGGTGTAGCAATTTTAATAGCCAGTAGTGTAGATACCGTTTCCAGCAATTTGTCGTCAATAGTGCATGTGTATGGTAGTGGTTTTCTTTTCCTGTGTATGAGCAGAACGCTACATTTATTTACGTGCAGGTCCAACGACCAGACACTGCACCATTCATCAATCCTCTGTAGGTAATTGTGCAAATCGACGCTGTCTTCAACTGCATCTTCTGCGAAGAGTCTTAAACAACTTCCGTCACGTTCTACAAGATCATTTATACAAACTGTAAATAGGGAACGGTCCTATCATACTGCGTTGGGATGCTCCGCAAATACCTTTTAATCTGTCGATTTTGCTGCGTTAAGAGCTACTTGTTGAGTTCCATCTGCAAGGAAGTCTTGAATCCACTCGTAAATCTCGTACTCGGTAATCCCGTTTCTATTTTGTTTTTACCCCACTAAATGGCAGTGCGGGACAGTGTCAAACCCCTTCCTGAAGTCAAAGAACACGGTATCTACCTGTTCGCCGATGTCCTCAGCGCTGTGGATATCATGGAGGAACAGAAAGAGCTGAGTTTCGCAAGACACCTGCAGAATCCATGTTGATTCGTGTAACGCGTATTTTCGTTCTCCAAAAATATCATAATTCTCAAGATAAAACATGCCTCATAATTCTATAACAGATTGACGCCAACGATATAAACGTATAATTACGAGGTGCATTCAAGTTCTAAGGCCTCCGATTTTTTTTCTCCAGACTGGAAAGAGATAGAAACATGCGCATTGTTTTAAAATGAGGCCGCGTTCATTGTCAATACATCCCAGAGATGGCAGCACCGTACGGAGATGGAATTTTACCGCCAGCGGCGAGAATGAGAACTGTTTTAAATACTTAAAATGGCGACGTTTTCCCTACTTGAACAGCGTGCAATCATTCTTTTTCTGAATTTGCGTGGTGTGAAACCAATTGAAATTCATCGACAGTTGAAGGAGACATGTGGTGATGGAGTTATGGATGTGTCGAAAGTGCGTTCGTGGGTGCGACAGTTTAATGAAGGCAGAACATCGTGTGACAACAAACCGAAACAACCACGGGCTCGCACAAGCCGGTCTGACGACATGATCGAGAAAGTGGAGAGAATTGTTTTGGGGGATCGCCGAATGACTTTTGAACAGATCGCCTCCAGAGTTGGCATTTCTGTGGGTTCTGTGTACACAATCCTGCATGACGACCTGAAAATGCGAGAAGTGTCATCCAGGTGGGTGCCACGAATGCTGACGGACGACCACATGGCTGCCTGTGTGGCATGTTGCCTAGCAATGTTGACGCCCAACGACAGCATGAATGGGACTTTCTTTTCGTCGGTTGTGACAATGGATGAGACGTGGATGCCATTTTTCAATCCAGAAACAAAGCGCCAGTCCGCTCAATGGAAGCACACAGATTCACCGCCACCAAAAAAAATTCGGGTAACCGCCAGTGGTGAAAAAATGATGGTGTCCGTGTTCTGGGACAGCGAGCTCGTAATCCTTACCCATTGCGTTGCAAAGGGGACTACGGTAAGAGGTGCTTCCAACGAAAATGTTTTGAAGAACAAATTCCTTCCTGCACTGCAACAAAAACGTCCGGGAAGGGCTGTGCATGTGCTGTTTCACCAAGACAACGCACCCGCACATCGAGCTAACGTTACGCAACAGTTTCTTCGTGATAACAACTTAGAAGTGATTCCTCATGCTCCCTACTCACCTGACCTGGCTCCTAGTGACTTTTGGCTTTTTCCAACAACGAAAGACACTCTCTGTGGCCGCACATTCACCAGCCGTGCTGCTATTGCCTCAGCGATTTTCCAGTGGTCAAAACAGACTCCTAAAGAAGCCTTCGCCGCTGCCATGGAATCATGGCGTCAGCGTTGTGAAAAATGTGTACGTCTGCAGGGCGATCACGTCGAGACGTAACGCCAGTTTCATCGATTTCGTGTGAGTAGTTAATTAGAAAAAAAAATCGGAGGCCTTAGAACTTGAATGCACCTCGTATGTGCATCTATCCTACGACCCTTTCTGAAAACGTGAATGACCTGCGTTTTTTTCGAGTCACTATGTACTCTTCGTTGCTCCAGCGACCTACGACAAACTGCTGCTAGAAGCGGAGCAAGTTCTTTCGCGTAATGTTTGCGGAATCTTGTAGGCGGCTCATCTGGTCCTGGTGCCTAGCACCACTAAGTGATTGTAGTTGGTTTTCTATTTAGCTGTCGGTTATTTCAATGTCTACAGTTTCGACGTTCAAATGGTTCAAATGGCTCTGAGCACTATGGGACTCAACTGCTGTGGTCATCAGTCCCCTAGAACTTAGAACTACTTAAACCTAACTAACCTAAGGACATCACACACATCCATGCCCGAGGCAGGATTCGAACCTGCGACCGTAGCAGTCGCACGGTTCCGGACTGCGCGCCTAGAACCGTGAAACCACCGCGGCCGGCTTTCGGCGTTCATACAATGATAGAAAGGGGGAAGCACGTTAAGATCTTTCGTGGTGAAACAATTTCGGAAGACGGTATTCAGCATTTCGGCCTTATCTCTTCTTCCGCCTCGGTGCCATTATGGCCACTGAGGGCAGGAATAGACGAATTCGAACCGCTTACTGTTTTTACGTAAGACCAAAACCTCTTAGGGTTATTTCACAAATCGGTCGCCAGAATTTTATTTTCAAGGCCACTGAAAGATTCTATTATTGCTCTTATTTTCTCATTTTCGCTTAGCTCAGTTGTTTTTCGCCAGTTAGGTTTTGACTTCTCTTTGTTTACGTAGCAGATTTTTAACATGTCTGTTAAACCACGGTGGGTCTTTCCCTTCCCTTAAGACATTCTTCGGAACAATCTTGTCTAAGGCATACTGAACGATGGTTTTGAACTATTGCACCTGTGCCCCAATTCCCCGTTCTGACATCTGAATATTTGAACCTAACTATTGAGATACTCAGTAAAGATTCATCTTTAGCCTTTCCAAATCACTAAAGATACATAAAATTCAAAATTTTTCGCTATCTGTAAATGAGCTATTAAATTGTGTGTAACACACTCATAATATTTCATCTGACTAGACTACATACGTAATTCTCCAAAGCAAGAATGAAATACCTATGAACATTAAGATATGTAACGTGGGTAGTAGCTCTGGTTTTTATTTCATCAACTGTTTCTGCTGTGAAGCCCCAAATGCACAATCCTCAGTTTTTGGTGAACAGAAAGTTCATACTGGTTAGCTTTGAAGTAAATGTAACAGCATTTTTTTCAGAATTCAACATCACAATTAATAAATGCACCGAAATTTTGTGTGTCTGTTGCTTATTAGTAAGATTGTGTTCTCTTATTGTGTGATGACCATCGGAAATAACGAGTGCTGCTGAAGTAGAAAATTACAGAGATGCCTCCGAGATGCGGCTTTTCATACCGATCTCATAGCAGCATGAGCTGTTCCATTCCGTTCGAGTTAGTGAAGAAAATTACTTCTTTATCCTGGACACAATTTGAGAGTCTTTTCAGTGATATCATCACCTAACGTTCGTGCTGTCGACGTTGTTCTAGTCTCCAACCCTAAAACTGGTTTCATGCAGGTCTTCACGCTTCTCTGTGCTGTGCATGCCTATTCATCTCCGAATAACTACTGCAGCCCACACTGATTTGAACCGGCTCTTACATTTTTCATCCATTGGTCTCCTTCTACAATTTTTACTCGCCCCTCCTCCCACACTTACTCCCTTACAAAACTGACAGCTGCTTGCATGCCTCAAGATGTGTCCTATTAACCGATAGCGCCTTTGAGTCAATTTGTACCAAACATTTATCTTTTGTCCAACTGCGTTCAGTATCTCCTTGTTAGTCATTCGCTCTACTCATCTAATCTATAGTTCTCTTCTGTAGCACCATATTTCAAAAATTGCTTACCGTCCATATTTCACACCCTTGTGTTCAAAGCCTCTTAATAGACTAATATCTTCAAAAATACAACCTAAATTGAAATTTATATTAGATGTTAATAAATTCCTGCTTGTGGGACATACTTTTTCCTGCCTTAGGCAGTCTCCGTTTGTGTCCTCTTCGTGGATCATCGTTAATTATTTTACTGTGCAAATGAAGAAGCTCATCCACTGCTATTTATGTCCCATTGCGTAATCTAACTCATTCTGTATTATTGCTTTACTTTTGTTGAAGTTTATCTTATAAGTTCTTTAAACATACTAACCAGTCCACTCATCTGCTTTTGAAAGTCCTTTTCTGTCTGAGAGAGAATTCTTAAGTAACTCGAAATTCCTAAAAGTAATGTCGAAGCCTTTAATTCGTCTCCCTCATGTTTAACTTACTCTCCAAATTTCTGTATGGTTTCTGTAGTGTTGGCAGAAGAGCCAACACTGTGTTTCCAGAGGAGGCCGAAATGCACGCGTTTAATTACACGCTGACTGGCGTGAGATCTGGAACAGGACAATATCTTGAGAATTGCAAATAAAGTACGTAGATGATGTAATACTTAACTTTAATCCACAATTGTAGAACATCTCTCTTGATGATACATGCTTCACATAATAAATATCAATTGAATACGGCGCCTTGCTAGGTCGTAGCAAATGTAGCTGAAGGCTATGCTAACTATCGTCTCGGCAATTAGAGAGTATTTGTCAGTGAAACATTGCTATGAACGTCGGCTGTACAACTGGGGCGAGTGCCAGTACGTCTCTCTAGACCTGCCGTGTGGTGGCGCTCGGTCTGCTATCACTGACAGTGGCGACACGCGGGTCCGGCGTATACTAATGGACCGCGGCCGATTTAAAGGCTACCACCTAGCAAGTGTGGTGTCTGGCGGTGACACCACAGTTTCCTTTACTGCTATTTCAATGTGCAGATGGACAATGCTGTCTCCTTCCTGTCTCGGCTACTGCTTTTCCTTCATATGCTTTGACTCTAATAACTGCAATCCGATTTTTGTACAAAAAATGGCTTTGAGCATTATGGGACTTAACTTCTGAGGTCATCAGTCCCCTAGACTTAGAACTACTTAAACCTTACCAACCTAAGGACATCACACACATCCATGCCCGAGGCAGGATTCGAACCTGCGACCATAGCAGTAGCGCGGTTCCGGACTGAAGCGCCTAGAACCGCTCGGCCACAAAGGCCGATAGACAACCTTTCGCTCACTTTATTTTTTTCCCTGCTACTTACAGAATTTTGAAGAACATATTCCACTCAACGCCGTCCAAAGCATTCTTTAAATCTATAAATGCTGATTTTGTGTCCTTGCATCGAGGCAGACCACCTTCGGCGCAGTTGGCACCTACCGATAGTAGGTCCTAATGTACTGCAGCCATAGTGGCATTTAACATTTGACGATGCCACTATGGCTGTAGTACATTACGACTTTGTTTTTATAAAACAGATCTGATGATGGTTATTATAGGCCGAAACCGGTAATCTGTTAACAAAAAGTTTGTAACCATAGACGTAAATTAAAGGAAACTTACAATGAACATTATTGCTCCTCGTTTCATTAGCAGCGATTTAAGCTGTCGCCTTACGTTCCTGCCTACCCACGAACTAGGAAATCGCCACATATTCGGAAATTAAGAGCCAAATACACTCCTGGAAATGGAAAAAAAGAACACATTGACACCGGTGTGTCAGACCCACCATACTTGCTCCGGACACTGCGAGAGGGCTGTACAAGCAATGATCACACGCACGGCACAGCGGACACACCAGGAACCGCGGTGTTGGCCGTCGAATGGCGCTAGCTGCGCAGCATTTGTGCACCGCCGCCGTCAGTGTCAGCCAGTTTGCCGTGGCATACGGAGCTCCATCGCAGTCTTTAACACTGGTAGCATGCCGCGACAGCGTGGACGTGAACCGTATGTGCAGTTGACGGACTTTGAGCGAGGGCGTATAGTGGGCATGCGGGAGGCCGGGTGGACGTACCGCCGAATTGCTCAACACGTGGGGCGTGAGGTCTCCACAGTACATCGATGTTGTCGCCAGTGGTCGGCGGAAGGTGCACATGCCCGTCGACCTGGGACCGGACCGCAGCGACGCACGGATGCACGCCAAGACCGTAGGATCCTACGCAGTGCCGTAGGGGACCGCACCGCCACTTCCCAGCAAATTAGGGACACTGTTGCTCCTGGGCTATCGGCGAGGACCATTCGCAACCGTCTCCATGAAGCTGGGCTACGGTCCCGCACACCGTTAGGCCGTCTTCCGCTCACGCCCCAACATCGTGCAGCCCGCCTCCAGTGGTGTCGCGACAGGCGTGAATGGAGGGACGAATGGAGACGTGTCGTCTTCAGCGATGAGAGTCGCTTCTGCCTTGGTGCCAATGATGGTCGTATGCGTGTTTGGCGCCGTGCAGGTGAGCGCCACAATCAGGACTGCATACGACCGAGGCACACAGGGCCAACACCCGGCATCATGGTGTGGGGAGCGATCTCCTACACTGGCCGTACACCACTGGTGATCGTCGAGGGGACACTGAATAGTGCACGGTACATCCAAACCGTCATCGAACTCATCGTTCTACCATTCCTAGACCGGCAAGGGAACTTGCTGTTCCAACAGGACAATGCACGTCCGCATGTATCCCGTGCCACCCAACGTGCTCTAGAAGGTGTAAGTCAACTACCCTGGCCAGCAAGATCTCCGGATCTGTCCCCCATTGAGCATGTTTGGGACTGGATGAAGCGTCGTCTCACGCGGTCTGCACGTCCAGCACGAACGCTGGTCCAACTGAGGCGCCAGGTGGAAATGGCATGGCCAGCCGTTCCACAGGACTACATCCAGCATCTCTACGATCGTCTCCATGGGAGAATAGCAGCCTGCATTGCTGCGAAAGGTGGATATACACTGTACTAGTGCCGACATTGTGCATGCTCTGTTGCCTGTGTCTATGTGCCTGTGGTTCTGTCAGTGTGATCATGTGATGTATCTGACCCCAGGAATGTGTCAATAAAGTTTCCCCTTCCTGGGACAATGAATTCACGGTGTTCTTATTTTAATTTCCAGGAGTGTATTTATGAAAAGTAAGGATATGAATTTTATTGCTGCTCGTTTCAGTCATAGCAATTAATACAACCCTCTTAGATTTCTGACTAATCACAAACTCGAAAAAAGACACATATTGGAAGTAAACAATGAAATATTTCTGAAATGGAAGAATGTAAATGTTGTTGCTCCTCACTATACTCGCAGCAATTTCAGCGGCCTCCTTAGGTTCCTGCCTAACCACACACCCGGAAATCGCCAAAAGTTTATATCATCCTTTGTCCTCTCACCAGACGAAGATGTAAATACCATTGAATATTGCAGAACCTACTTGCTTCACATTCACAGGAAAGTCCCGGAATGTGATAACAACGCTAAGATGGAAAAAATATTTACATGTAGCGGGATGCGAACCTACATCCTTTGACTCCATAAACCACGACATTATCCATCCACTTCGTCATATGATGGTAGTCTCTGTTCTGATTACAAAGTATGATGGTATCTCTTGAAGCCTTATATCATTGTTACAGTATTAACAAGTTTGTGATAAATTTTCAATGCGACTTTACCTTGAAACGACGTACTGCAAGTGTGTGTGTGTGTGTGTGTGTGTGTGTGTGTGTGTGCAGCTTGGGTGGAGGTGGAGCCTGGAAATTATGCTGCAGCCTGGGCATGGCTGGCATATGGCGATGATGCTTTGGTGTAGGTGCGGTAGGTGCTTGGCAGTGATACTGTGGTGCGGGCGTGGCTGATGTCTGATGATGCTGCGGCCTAGGTTTGGCTGGTGTCTGCAGTTGGCCGGTGCCTGCAACCAGCATCAGCAGGAGTCGGCGGTGCCACTGGCAGGCGATGAATCAACAGCAGCAGGTGCCTATAACACGATGATAGGCAAATTCCGGCTAGATATGCGGTTCAACTCTGGGGCGATGGATCTGACGATCTGGAGTCGGGTTCGGGTGGTGGAGGCTGCTGCGAGGCAGCGCTGGACCAGTGGTGGCCGCCCGAGATGCAACAGTGATCATGGGTCAGCGGGGCGGGCAGTGTGGCTCTGAATGAAGGGCTGCATGATGTCACTCACGTAATCGCCTACAACAGAATACTAGTTGACTCTGTACGATCGGCCATGTGCCGTAGCCTTTTTATGCAGCTAGATGGGCACGCACGTTGAATCATGTGATTGTGGCTGAAGAAATGGTCTGCGACCGTAGTGGCACCATCGATGGTGTGCATACAGCGTAGTGGAGAGCTGACACCTCAGGAAGATAATCGCATGTGGTGCAGAAATTAGACAACCGGCAGGATCTGGGTACTCTGCCAGCAGTTGTTGTGGCCTGGAAATAAGGTTCTGTACAATAGCTATAAACATATGTTCACCTTGTTTTGACTAGTATTCTAAGAGACGTCGTAGCGTCAGTGTTGCCTTGAATGTTTCTACATTTGCCAAGGACCTAACCTGGTCTTCAGTGAGGTCAGCTTCTACCAGTACTTTTGTTTGTAAATTATTTCTAAGCATGGCTTATTAAACTTATACTCGGGTTAAATTCACACCTGCTTCAAATTGTCTCATTTGGAACTGAAATTTCGTTTGCCAGGCTTTTTGTGTGTCCTGTTTATGGAGGTAATCAGGACATCATCTGCCAGAAAATGCTACGTCTGTGACGTTCTGTCAGCCTCGTATGCCACCGGCTTGAAGAGTTTGTTGAAAAATTTATTAGCCGGATTTATCAGCGTGTTCATTACGAGTCTCTAGTATTAATCGTACTGTGTTACCTTTCATAGCGAATGTAGAATCTTGAGAGATGCGATACACAAGAAGAGTTCTTGGCCCAAGAGCTGAAGCACTGTAACACGCTACCCAACTCTGTTCTTTTCTTAACTATCATGTATTTTTATCATCTCTTTCTAGGAGTGGTTGGTTGCGCATGCTAATCTGTGAAAACCTGCTACAACCTCAAGTGGTTGTCGCAATGCTAACTACGGGCTCGGGAAGAACAATAAAAATGTGTGCTTGAGACCAGTCTCAACTTAAACTGAACTATCTCATAAACATTCTTCCGGAGCTCATTAAGAGAACAGACGTTCTCAAATATCAGTGTCTTGAATGCATATGTGTATAATAATTTTGCAAAATTATCAACTGCTAATTCAAAATACTTATAGAGTCATTTTATTACATCTCTCTCCAAATGTTGAACACGTTGAAATAGTCATTAATAATTGAGGGTTGAATAACACTTAGGCGGTTTTTTGTTCTGTTGATTTTTATTTGTATGAACTACTTTTCGGATTATTAGGCCATCTTCAGATAACTACTGGCTATTGTTCACAAGGAGCTTGTGTTGTTACGAACCAAACATTCTGGACTAAGATACAACACACTTACTTACGATCCCCACAACAGGCATAGTAATACCCTCATGTTCATAACACCCAATAACACACAAACATGATGCCTTTCATTCCATGGTGCATCGCCTCACATCCATACCAATGTCAAAACAAAATTTCCAAAGAGAAGTTGTCACCACTAAATATATTGCCTATAACAATGGCTATAGCCTTGAGTTAGTTAACAAAATCCTGAATAAGAAACAAAGAAGGAAAATCGTGCCCTACATTTATGCCCCCTCTGCAATAACAACCACACCAAAAACCAACTGGTGTACCATTCCATATCTAGGTAAGCTATCAGACAAACTAGACAAAACACTGAAATCCCAAAACAATAAAATATCATTTTATGTAAGAGGCACTACAGCTAATCTCCTATTCAACAGCAAGGACAAAACAGATAAACTAAGCAACAGTGGGGGGGGGGGGGGGTCTATAAAATATCCTGCACTGACTACAATAAAGTGAACATTGGTCAAATGGGCCGGGCCATATCAATAAGGCTGACTGAACATGAACGCAGCTGGAAAAAAAAATCAATCTTTGCTGAACATGTGCTTAAAGAAGGACACATATATCTAACACACACAGACGTGCTACATATAGCTAACAAAGGCAGAAAACTCAGCCTACTAGAAGCACTTGAAACAAACAAACACTTAGCCCTAAATCCCCAGTTGGTTGTAAATGACCAATTGCAGCTGAGAACATGACCACTGTTAAACTTTACACAACACTGTAAACCTGCTACTAACCACAAAGTGTCACAATAGTCAACAAATTCACACCCCAATATAATGTAACAGCCCTTATGTGTTTACATTCCTAACTGTAACTCAATTGTAATAATGTAATACTTGGTATTTATTAATCTACAATTTTTCTAATAACAAAATGTAACCTCCAATGAAAACATCGCTGTTGTACAAACAACAATCAGTGTCCAGTGCAACTGTTCACAACAAATACCAAAAATTCTAATTTTGTAATATTGTTTTCTAAATAATTCTAATTGTTGCAATACATGGTACTGACAAACCATAAAATGTGATTCGTTATGTTAAGGAAATGTTTTACGGAACAAAAGTCAAAAGACCCGTTTGATAATTTCAAAGACAATACCACGACTAAAGATCGTGCTTATGTGCGTTGTATCTTAGTCCAGAATGTTTAGTTAGTAAGAACACAAGCTCCTTGTAAACAATAGCCAGTAGTTATCTGAAGATGGGCTAATAAGCCGAAAACTAGTTCAACTTTCAATATGGAAATGTTCCACCAAGAAGCGACGGTAGAATCATTAATAAGAGTCATTAATAAGTTATCTATGCTACTGACACAATACTAAAAAGTAGATATAACGCTGCTCCGTTATAAATCCTGTATAACGCCTTGACATGAGAACGAACTCCCATCATAATACTCGCCACTGGACAGGCGATAGGGGGCTGAAGGGCTGGGGAGGGGAGCGGACTGTTTATATTTGCAGCGCCATCAGCGGGTCAAAGACTCCCATACTTGACAAGCTGTCCTTAGTACAGAACCGCTGAGTTTCTTCTCATTGTTTTATCTCAGGGCAATAAGCGCTCTACTGCGGCGACGGCCACGGCCAGACTTGCCAGGTTTGCATGGAATGGTGCCGCACAACGTGCAAGGAGCCGCGGCCAACCGCCCGTGCGGCCAGCACTTTTGTCATTGGACCAGCCTCCGGCCAGCCCGCCGCCGCGGCCAAAGTTGCACGCAGCTGAATGGGGCAGCGCGCACGTTGCATCGGCAGTGTGCGGCCAGCCGTCAATGCGGTTCCAGCTGTGGGGATATTTTACATTTTATTATTTGTTTGCTGCTGTGTGTCTGCAGAAAGATTTTTCTGTCACCATGGACTTTGATACGGAGAAATTTATTACAAACGTAAGGGAGAGGCCTGCTTTGTGGGTCTTGTCATCTGGAGAATATGCTAACACAAATGTGAAAAAGACAATGAGGGAGGAAGTGGCTATGATGTTCGGGGGCAGAGAATGTGCAACACCACAGGAACAAAACACGCTGTGTAAGTTCTATTGCTTCTATTTGTATTTATGAACACAACATATACGTATCATTCAGACTTCAGTGAGTGTAATCCAACTGCCATGGCAGAGAGCCTTCGTATACAAAGTGATCGGCAGAAACGCTTCTGTAGGTTGAACTGGATGCACGCCTACGTATTCATTGTGGAATATCCTCATGAACAGAACGATATCCGTATAGTGTCTCTAAACACTGAACACCATCACTGTTTCGTACATAGTTGTGTAGAACACAACATGCCTTAACAATGTCTATGGCCAAATCAACGTCCACATTCAGGGGTCTGTGAAAGATCCTCCACTTGCTTGCCGTTAGCCCGAATGTGCACTCTACGAAACATCTTGCTCGAGAATGACGATGCTTGAATATCTTTTTTTCTTTTGTAGCAACTTGCAGACCTACGTATGGACACACAATTCTGTGTGACTGCGAAAATGCGTCGTCAGCAACAAATACATAAGGCACTGGTGTTTTGTTTATGTCTGAAATGTGCTTGTCTTCCCATATGTCCAAGTTATTAGGCCATATTCGATTACAGAACACTGATTGTTGAAATATCATTGAGCCAGCACATTTACCATACGATCCCACATCTACAGCGACAAATTTACAGTTTGCATCAGAAACAGCCATTAACGGAATAGAGAAATATTTCTTATAGTTGAAGAACATTGATGCACTGTTTGCTGGTTTCACGAGTCTCACATGCTTTCCATCAACAGCACCGAGACGATTTGGGAAATTGGTCTTAGTTTCAAAATCTTTTACTATTTGCAGCCAGTCGTTTTCGGTCGGTTCTGACTAACATTCATCTTTTAAGATAATCCAGATTGATGAACATACTCTTCTTACAATTTCTCTTATTGTCGTTACTCAAAGTCGTAAAGCATGATGCAAATCAAAGAATGAATTTCCAGTTGTCAGATATCTGGAAGGGAAAGGTTACTAAATCATGCCGGCCGAAGTGGCCGTGCGGTTAAAGGCGCTGCAGTCTGGAACCGCAAGACCGCTACGGTCGCAGGTCGCAGGTCGCCTCGGGCATGGATGTTTGTGATGTCCTTAGGTTAGTTAGGTTTAACTAGTTCTAAGTTCTAGGGGACTAATGACCTCAGCAGTTGAGTCGCATAGTGCTCAGAGCCATTTGAACCATGTTTTTTACTAAATCATGTCACGCTTTTGTGAGATAGGTTAGGTGAACGAAATGTCTTGAAATATTTTTCCAAGACAATCTAATGAACAGAATTGTTCTAATCATTTTCTTTATATTGACGTACGTCCCATCAGTTCCTACCACATACGGCTTGCGGAAACTCATCTAACAAATCACATCTAGTAGCTTCCGTTTACAAAGAATACACATTATTGTCAGGTAAGATAATATTTAATTTTTACAGGTATATCATTACACAAGAAATGGCGTAATACTGAAATTCATACAGCCGAGAAAAACGGAGATTAACCGGTAAAAAAGATTCTGCAGCTGCGAGAAAGACGCGATATCTGTATTTTAATCTCCTATCATTTCTAAATATTACCACTCCACCGTCGCATACACATATCAGTGTGTCACCTGAGAATGCTGAGAATCGGACCACAGCAGAAAGTAAAGTTCCAAATGCACCATAGCAGCCTAGGGTGCTCGGTAAGAAAATGAAATCAGAAGCCGAAACTGGAAGACAACCAATCGATGTTCCTGCAAAATATGCAGAAGCCCAGGCAGCAACTGGACACACAAATGATGACAGATGAGGACAGGCTTTTTTTCTTGTCTTTGGTCAGCGACTTCAAAAAAATACCTCAGCAACTCAAGTTGTCTGTAGAACGACGAGTCTTAAGTATTATTGAAGAAACACAACCGCATCCTAACTATCCAATCACATCTTCCTACGAACATTACCCAGCGTAAATTTATCACCGTCCACAATCATCAGCGCAATATACCTCACAACGCCAGCCATTATCTACATCGTTGTCTTGTGATGGAACAGATTATTATCAGGAAACCTATCCCTCGCAATTTATTTCCTCTTCTTCTTCACAAAATAATAATTCAGCACAGTTTCCACCAGAAAACACTGATGACGGCATTATCGATAATCGAGTTAAATCACCACAACTTACATGTTTCGGTGAATCATCAAGTTAATTTTACTTACAACATAATGTAACATTAACAATTTCATTACTGGTAAAAATTTTCTTTAATAAAACTTACCTGAATATGATTACCAGTTTCTCCTCATTTCCTATGTATTGTCGAATTGATGTGTCTGTACCTCTGTCTCCAGTTTTCTTTAATATAGGGTGTCCTACTCAAACCTCCATGACTTCAAGGATCCAGGAAGAAAAATCACAGTAGATACGACAGTGAAAAATGCACCACAATGTAGAGCATCTCAAAGAATTTATACTCCCGTGTCAGAAGTGCCAAGTGTCGTCGCCAGAGAGTGCAGCATGGTCGTATGAAGTGAAAATGACGACTCCACAGCAGCGCGCGCAAGCAGTATTGCGGTTTGCAGAAAAAAAAATCGTCGATTACTGTACAAATAAATTATCGTCGTGTGTTTGAATGTGATCCACCTGATGTGAAAACAATTAAGAAATGGTATAGGAAGTTTCTGGCAACAGGAAGTGTTCTGAAACATTCTGGTGGTGCACGTTACGGAGTTTCAGGAGAGATAGTGGAGCACATCAGACAGACGTTTCTCAGACGCCCACGTAAGTCGTCAAGCATCTAGGCAACTTGATGCAACGCGATCAAAATTGCACCGTGTAGTTCACCAGCGTGTTCGTATGTGTGCTAACAAAGTGCAAATGCTGCAACATCTGACGCCTAACGACAAACCACACCGACAACAATTTGCTTTGGATACGCTGCAGCGTATTGATGTGGATGCCAACTGCCTGGAAAGATGTTTATTCTCAGATGATGCAACATTTCATCGATCAGGGAGGTATAACAGGCATAATGTTCGGATTTGGGGTTCGCAAAATCCGCACGTTTTCATTGAACTTCTTCGTGATAGCCCTAAACTAAACGTCTGGTGCAGGGTAATGCACGACAGAATTGTTGGACCATTCTTCTTTTCGGAACAAACAGTGTATGGGTGAGTATATCAGGACATGTTGGAGCAGTTTGTGTACCCTCAGATACAAGACTTGCAGCCCAACATCATTGAGCCGTGGTAAAAATTGCTGTTTTGAAGAGCGCGCCACAGCGCGTTGTGTGAAGCAGTCGCCCTCCGTTTCTGGCGGTGGCGCCGCTGTGGCAATCGCAGCTTTGGTGTCTCCCTCTGGTGGGAAAGGGGAAAGGTTGTCTGTTCACGCGCATTTAAGGGGCGCTATGTGCTCGGCAAAGGGCAGTCGGCGAGTCTCGGCGAGTCTGGTCAGTTGGTCAGCCGGGTCATTGTAGGGCACTCAGTGTCTGTCTGTCGTCTGGAGTGCTAGTATGTGTTAGGCCGCCAGTCTGCTGGAGTTGCTCGGGCAACGGTCATTGGAGGTAGGATCGGTCGGTTGGTCGGTCGCACACTGACAAGGGAACCTCCCCATCGCACCCCCCTCAGATTTAGTTATAAGTTGGCACAGTGGATAGGCCTTGATAAACTGAACACAGATCAATTGAGGAAACAGGAAGAAGTTGTGTGGAACTGTGAAAAAATTAGCAAAATATACAAACTGAGTAGTCCATGAGACACATAGGCAACATCAAGGAGGACGTGAACTCAGCAGTGCCGTGTTCCCGTGGTAGCGTGGGCAGCTGCAGAAAGAGAGGTCCTTGGTTCAAGTCTTCCCACGAGTGAAAATTTTACTTTCTTTATTTTTGCGTAGATATTATCTGTCCGTTCGTTCATCGACGTCTCTGTTCACTGTAATAAATTTAGTGTCTGTGTTTTGCGACCGCATCGCAAATCCGTGCGATTAGTAGACGAAAGGACGTGCCTCTCCAATCGGAACCGAAAACATTTGATCGCAAGGTCATAGTTCAACCGATTCCTCCACAGGAAAACACATCTGATATATTCTATAAGACACTGATGACGGCATGTGCGTCACATGACAGGAATATGTTGTCGACCCACCTAACTTGTACACTTGGTGAATGGGTAAAACGATTCTTCTACCTTGCCCGATTTAGGTTTTCTTGTGGATGTGATAATCACTCCCAAAAAGTGATGAAAACGTAAGAGTTTGTCACATAAACTGAAAATAAAAAATTAAAGTTTTCACTCGATGTAAGATTTGAACCAAGGACGTTTCGCTCAGCAACTGCTCACGTTACCACGAGACCACGGCGCTCCTGTGGTCTCTGTGTCCTTGATATTGCGTATCTTCCCATGAACTACTCAGTTTGTATATTTTGCTTATTTTTTCACAGTTCCACACAACTTGTTCCTGTTTTCTCAATTGATCTGTGTTCGGTTTTTCAAGGCCTATCCACTGTGCCAACTTATGACTAAATCTGAGGGGGGGTGCGATGGGGAGGTTTCCTTGTGAGACACAAGATAACTTGTCCGCCATGAGCGATTGCGCATGTGAGGTCCCCACTTGAGTCCAGTGGGCCGCGCCGTATAGCGAGGGGTAGTGGCTTCACGGTCGACACGACAGCAACAGGAGTCAAACGATGACATCGGGCTGGCCGGGGCGAGCTGCGACTCCGTGAGACAGGAGATCGGCGCGCCTTCCTGCGTCCGTTGAAGCGGCTGGCAGCGGACGGCTCGGGAGAGCGTTGTGGGTGCTGCGCCAGGTCTTATCCAGAAATCGCAGTTTATTAGAAGTTAAGTGATTGGAGATATGTTGTTGCATTTACTAGTTAAATTGTACTGGTTTTCTTGGTGAAGTCACCAGCTGCTTTGTTTTGGGGTCGTCCCACCATTCTTCTCCGTTTGCCCACCCGCGGGAAGGTGGTTATTTGTGAATTGGGTGGTCCGTTTTTCCCTTGTGGGGTTGCGGAGGGTTAGAGCAGTCTGCGGTTCGGGTTGTTCAGTAATCCCCCTGTCAATCTTCCATACGTTAATAGCTGCCTCTGTCATGTTTGTCGGATTCGGTGTTATCTAATTTATAGAATTAAGGTGTAAAGGCCGGATTCCTGAAATATGTTTTTATCTTGCCTATCATCTTGAGAGGCGGTATATGTGTAATGTAGAGCATGTTGTACATATGTTGTAAGTCTGAATTTCATGGTTTTTTTTTATTTAAATGGTCATTTTATTATATGAAGTTGCCACTCTTACACCGTAAGAGTTTTCTTTTAAAAACAAGTTACACTTTCGGTAGCAGGTAATTTTTTTTTTTTTAATATGAGAGTTTGTACCATTTCCATCCCTCCGACGTGGTGCATAGTTTGTGTGTTTGTGTGAGTTGTTAAAATTTTTAGTTTAAAGTAATCTGGTGTGTTGCAGATTTGCGCCAGTGTAGTCTTTTAGGGGTTGTTGTGAGCGATCGTGTCTACGGTCGTGTGAAAAGGGAGCGGCAAGGTTCTCAGCCCGAAAGCTCATACTGTCAAAAAAAAAAAAAAAAAAAAATTACTCCTGCCTCTGAATAAAGTGTAACTTGATATTTGGAGGGTGCTTTCTGATTATAATTTTTAAATCTCTATTTTTTTTTAAAAAAAGAAAGGTATTTTAGGAATAAAATTTCCATTTGTTGAAAGAAATTTGTTTTCATCAGTTACCTACTGGCAACTACTTCCACGCTCATATAGTGTAATTAAATGTGATAATGTTCTTGATGAATCGCTAGTAAATAAAGTAAATTCTTTATGTAAAGATTTTTTAAGGTAAATTCACGGTTCAGTCATTTTTCAACAAGATGGACATCCCCGGCAATGGTCAAAGGCTGTTCGCCAGTTCCTGGATAGAAAATTTCCCAATAGTTGGATCGGACGCGGAGGACCCATTGCCTGGCCACCACGTTCACCCGACACCGTATACGCCGCATGATTTCTTCTTGAGGGGATTCGTGAAGGACCGCGTATATGCGACCCAAGTGGACGATACTCCTACGTAGCGACATCGTATCACTACATCTACATCTACATTTATACTCCGCAAGCCACCCAACGGTGTGTGGCGGAGGGAACTTTACGTGCCACTGTCATTACCTCCCTTTCCTGTTCCAGTCGCGTATGGTTCGCGGGAAGAACGACTGTCTGAAAGCCTCCGTGCGCGCTCTAATCTCTCTAATTTTACATTCGTGATCTCCTCGGGAGGTGTAAGTAGGGGGAAGCAATAAATTCGATACCTCATCGAGAAACGCACCCTCCCGAAACCTGGACAGCAAGCTACACCGCGATGCAGAGCGCCTCTCTTGCAGAGTCTGCCACTTGAGTTTGTTAAACATCTCCGTAACGCTATCACGGTTACCAAATAACCCTGTGACGAAACGCGCCGCTCTTCTTTGGATCTTCTCTATCTCCTCCGTCAATCCGATCTGCTACGGATCCCACACTGATGAGCAATACTCAAGTATAGGTCGAACGAGTGTTTTGTAAGCCACCTCCTTTGTTGATGGACTACATTTTCTAAGGACTCTCCCAATGAATCTCAACCTGGTACCCGGCTTACCAACAATTAATTTTATATGATCATTCCACTTCAAATCGTTCCGCACGCATACACCCAGATATTTTACAGAAGTAACTGCTACCAGTGTTTGTTCCGCTATCATATAATCATACAATAAAGGATCCTTCTTTCTATGTATTCGCAATACATTAGATTTGTCTATGTTAAGTGTCAGTTGCCACTCCCTGCACCAAGTGCCTATCCGCTGCAGATCTTCCTGCATTTCGCTACAATTTTCTAATGCTGCAACTTCTCTGTATACTACAGCATTATCCGCGAAAAGCCACATGGAACTTCCGACACTATCTACTAGGTCATTTATATATATTGTGAAAAGCAATGGTTCCATAACACTCCCATGTGGCACGCCAGAGGTTACTTTATCATCTGTAGACGTCTCTCCATTGAGAACAACATGCTGTGTTCTGTTTGCTAAAAACTCTTCAATCCAGCCACACAGCTGGTCTGATATTCCGTAGGCCCTTACTTTGTTTATCAGGCGACAGTGCGGAACTGTATCGAACGCCTTCCGGAAGTCAAGAAAAATAGCATCTACCTGGGAGCCTGTATCTAATATTTTCTGGGTCTCATGAACAAATAAAGCGAGTTTGGTCTCACACGATCGCTGTTTCCGGTATCCATGTTGATTCCTACAGAGTAGATTCTGGGTTTCAAAAAACGACATGATACTCGAGCAAAAAACATGTTCTAAAATTCTACAACAGATCGACGTCAGAGATATAGGTCTATAGTTTTGCGCATCTGCTCGACGACCCTTCTTGAAGACTGGGACTACCTGTGCTCTTTTCCAATCATTTGGAACCTTCCGTTCCTCTAGAGACTTGCGGTACACGGCTGTTAGAAGGGGGGCAAGTTCTTTCGCGTACTTTGTGTAGAATCGATTTGGTATCCCGTCAGGTCCAGTGGACTTTCCTCTGTTGAGTGATTCCTGTTGCATTTCTATTCCTTGGGCACTTATTGCGATGTCAGCCATTTTTTCGTTTGTGTGAGGATTTAGAGAAGGAACTGCAGTGCGGTCTTCCTTTGTGAAACAGCTTTGGAAAAAGGTGTTTAGTATTTCAGCTTTACGCGTGTCATCGTCTGTTTCAATGCCATCATCATCCTGGAGTGTCTGGATATGCTGTTTCGAGCCACTTACTGATTTAACGTAAGATCAGAACTTCCTAGGATTTTCTGTCAAGTCGGTACATAGAATTTTACTTTCGAATTCACTGAACGCTTCACGCATAGCCCTCCTTACGCTAACTTTGACATCGTTTAGCTTCTGTTTGTCTGAGAGGTTTTGGCTGCGTTTAAACTTGGAGTGAAGCTCTCTTTGCTTTCGCAGTAGGTTCCTAACTTTGTTGTTGTACCACGATGGGTTTTTCCCGTCCCTCACAGTTTTACTCGGCACGTACCTGTCTAAAACGCATTTTACGATTGACTTGAACTTTTTCCATAAACACTCAACATTGTCAGTGTCGGAACAGAAATTTTCGTTTTGATCTGTTAGGTAGTCTGAAATCTGCCTTCTATTACTCTTGCTAAACAGATAAACCTTCCTCCCGTTTTTAATATTCCTATTAACTTCCATATTCAGGGATGCTGCAACGGCCTTGTGATCACTGATTCCCTGTTCTGCACATACAGAGTTGAAAAGTTCGGGTCTCTTTGTTATCAGTAGGTCCAAGATGTTATCTCCCCGAGTCGGATAGTGCACTCAGTATAATGTCACTCGATGCTCTGTCCCTACCACCCGTCCTAAACATCTGAGTGTCCCAGTCTATATCTGGTAAATTGAAATCTCCACCTAAGACTATAACATGCTGAGAAAATTTATGTGAAATGTGTTCCAAATTTATGTGAAATGTATTCCGAATTTTCTCTCAGTTGTTCTGCCACTAATGCTGCTGAGTCGGGAGGTCGGTAAAAGGATCACTAATGTGATAGCAACAATAACGGAGGAAATGTTACAAAGAACTTGGCAAGAAACTGAACATAGACTCGATATTCTTTGTGTTACAAATGGTTGATATGTAGAGGTGTATTGATGACAAATAAATAAATTCTTTGAAATGCTCTACAGTGTGGTGCATTTTTCATTGTCGTATCTACTGTGTCTTCGAAATCAAGATGGTTTGAGTGGGGCACCCTGTATTTCATCAAAAATTTTTATAGACATTGTAGTGAAATTCAAGAATTTATGTTCGTGTTCACGAAGTCCACAAAAAAGTAACAAACATTCCGTTTGTAGAGCGGGACTGCAACATAGGATGTACTTAGTATCTTTTCTTATTTCGTTTCCCCTGTCGATGCGAGAGGTACTCAGACGTTGCTATCTCCGTAATCTCCATGGTGCGACTGAGCTGCGGCCAACCGACTTTTCAGCCGTGCCGGACAGCCACGGTTCGAAATGGTTCAAATGGCTCTGAGCACTATGGGACTTAACATCTGAGGTCATCAGTCCCCTAGAACTTAGAACTACTTAAACCTAGCTAACCTAAGGACATCACACACAGCCATGCCCGAGGCAGGATTCGAACATGCGACCGTAGCAGTCACGCGGTTCCGGACTGAAGCGCGTAGAACCGCTCGGCCACATAGGTCGGCTCCAGCCGCAGTCCTGGTTGGAGTAGCTGCGGCCACGGCCAGCCGTTGGTCGTGGGCGTGGCCGCACAAGTGCGATATTGCCGTCTTTCATTCTCGGATAGGTTCCTCCTGTTTCTTAGTCACATGGAGAGCAGAAAGGTAGCCTTCATTTAGGTAGTACCTTTAGTCACAGTTGGTAAGACTATGGTGATTTTAATTTCAATAGATTGTCTTACAGATCGTTGACTTACCTAGTTGTCCTAAATCTCCTTGCCGTTGGTGTCCAACGTAGCGTTCTTCCGCAGTTCTGACAGTTTGGCGTATAGATGATAAACCGTATTGGCAAGAGACACGGTTCATTACAGACTCGCTGAGGCTTAAATTGTATTTTACACAGCCCAAGAGCAATATAATTGTCTATATCGAATACCACATGTATGAAAAACGTTTTTTCCTAGATACCAGTTCTAGCTCGAAACTGTTGTTGGTCTACTTAAATTACCATTTAATTAAGTGACATGTTTCGTGATACAAACATCACCTTCAGTCTACAATAGCAATACAAAAACTTTCACCAAAAGTGCACATAGATAATTTGTTATTTACCGTCACGGCAAGAGGCGTGGCCATCCTTCGCAGTAAGATAATGATAACCTGTCATGTGGAAATATTTACATTGTATGTTAGTCTGCTGCTCACATAATTTTTAAATTAAGACTTTGTTCATGTAAAGGGGGTGTCTTGTTGTGTTGCGTTCAGTTACGTCCATTGCTGTGGCTCCTTGGGTCTCGTTAACCACTGTTTATAAATTTGCAAAGGAGACTTAAAAACATGTCATCGCAAACAGTTCTGTTGCGCAGGAAAACAAGACAGCAATCAAAACAAAGCATGTTTCGATTTAACTAACGATCTATCAAAATGATATCATCGGTCACTTTCAATGTCGTCTGCACACCTCTGATGTTGGTTGTGGAAATATATTGCAATAAGAGAGAATCTGAATATTTTATGTTAACAGCGAGAGTATAGAAATACTTTAAAGAATTAGGAAGATATTCCATTGGCACACTGATTCACAAATCTTCTTAACAGTTACGCCGACTAACAGGCAATATGACTTTCAACTGTTGAACATCATAATCTCACCACAAATATGCCACACACACTCGCACTCCTAAACACAGTAAGCCGCCAAATCCCTAAGTAACACCGACATGTTTTCAGGAAATCGTATCAATCAGTGTTGTGGACTGGCAAGACAGCCAATCCACTATGACACGGAGCCGAAAGGCACGCGTTTAAGCTCACGCAGGATGGCGTGAGGTCTGGAACAGGACAAGGTCTTTATAGTAGCAAAAATAGTACGTAGCTTCTGGAATACTTAACTTTAATCCATAATTGGCGAACATCGGTCTGACGGTACATGCATCACAAGATAAATAGCAATTGATAATGGCGCCTTGCTAGGTCGTAGCAAATGACGTAGCTGAAGGCTAAGCTAAACTGTCGTCTCTGCAAATGAGAGCGTATGTAGTCAGTTATCCATCGCTAGCAAAGTCGGCTGTACTACTGGGGCGAGTTCTAGGAAGTCTCTCTAGACCTGCCGTGTGGCGGCGCTCGGTCTGCAATCACTGATAGTGGCGACACGCAGGTCCGACGTATACTAACGGACCGCGGCCGATTTAAAGGCTACCACCTAGCAAGTGTGGTGTCTGGCAGTGACACCACAAGCAGTGCAACATATATTCCTTTATTTATGAACACTAGTCATTACGAAAGAAAAGAAAAAAAAATCCTACATATTTTCAATTTTTTATCCAGTTTCGTTGTCTTCTACAGATGGGTTTTATAGCCAACTTAATAATATATTTAAATGGATCTATAACAGTGTCGCCTTGAAGCAACAGGAAAATTAGAATGTAACTTCCTGTCGCCGACGTGGTCATTAGAGTTGAAGTACACATTCAGAATGGGAAAGAATAGCCAAGGAAATCGGCCGTGACCTTTAAAGCGAACCATACTGGGATTCGCCTTAAGTGGTTTAGGGAAACCATGGGAAACCTAAGTGACGATAGTCGGGTGGGGAGTCGAACCACTGTTCTAACAAATAAGAGAAGTAACAAAGATAATGCACCTAGCAGGAAACTCAAACTACACTCTCTTTTTCAACGTGACTCTTAACGTCTAAGCTAAAACTATAACTCAGAATATCTTAAAAAGGGCGGCAATGCTAGTCACGTAAGAGCAGGACTGCTACGTTACACAACAACAAAAATGTTTATGGAGAATTAACAAAAATTCAGAATTTTGCGATAGTTTTTTTCAGAGTTAATGAAATCCCAAGACAATTATTAGGAACTTGCTCACAACAAAATGCTCTAACCCAAAGACCTACGTTCCCTTTGGCAGGCAGACGTACACAGACTCCAACAGTGTTCACCTACATACGCAACAGCTCATTCAGGAAGCGTTACCATCATAACTTCCGTAACCTTGCTTTGATGCGAAGCGCGGTTAATTAAGCTGAAAATTACTTCCACATTGGGTTACAAAGTGGATACCAGCTGCCACAAGAATCGAGTTCTCTCAGCACCGAGGGGAAGAAGGCAATGTGAAAGTGGACTCGTTTGAAGCTGAGAGGAAATTTCGTGATAATTTCTCATTACCTCGCCTGGATGTTAAACATTTCTGGAGTGGGTTCCTTGTCTGAATACAGGGTGTCCACCTAACTCTGTCATCTCATATATTTCTGCAATGAAACAAAATGTACAAATGCAGCTGGATTCATACAATGGACAGGAATGCACAATCCACAAATGTAAAGAAACATCAATTTGATGATAAAGTTAGCTTGTTTAATGCCACATGTATGTTTTTCTGCATCTACATCTATATCTACGAGATTACTCTGCTATTCCCAATAAAGTGCCTGGCAGAGGGTTCAATGAACCACCTTCCACTCTCGAAGGACGCGCGGGAAAAACGAGCACTTACATTTTTGTGTACGAGCCATGATTTCTCTTATTTCATCGTGGTGATCATTTCTCCCTATGTAGATGGGTGACAACAGAATGTTTTTGAAATCGGAGAAGAAAAGTGGTGATTGAAATTTCATGAGAAGATCCCGTCGCAACGAAAAACGCCTTAGTTTTAATGATTGCCACTCCAATTCACATATCATGTCTGTGGAACTATATCCCCTGCTTCTCGATAATACAAAACGAACTGCCCTTTTTTGTACTTTTTCGATGTCATCCATCAGTCCCACTTGGTGCGGATCCCACACCGCACAGCGATACTCCAGAACAGGGCGGACAAGCGTGGTGTAAGCAGTCTCTTTAGTAGACCTGTTCCACCTTCTAAGTGTTGTGCCAATGAATCGCACTCTTTGGTTGGCTCTACCCACAACATTATCTATGTGATCGTTCCAATTTAGGGTATTTGTAACTGAAATCCCTAACTATTTAGTTGAATTTACAGCCTTCAGATTTTTGTGATTTATCAAGTAGCCGACATTTAGTGTATTTATTTTAATACCCAAGTGAATAACTTCACACTTTTCTTTATTCAGGGTCAACTGCCACTTTGCGCACCATACAGATATCTAAATCATTTTGCAAGTCTTTTTGGTAATCTGATGACAAGACGGTAAATGATAGCATCAATTGCAAACAGTCTAAGACGGCTGCTGAGGTTATCACAACAGAGGGCCTATAACACTTCCTTATGGTACACCGGATATTATTTCTGTTTTACTCGATGACTTTCGGTCTATAACTACGAACTGTGACCTTTCTGACAGGAAATCACTAATCCAGTCGCACAACTGAGGCGATATTCCATAGGCACGCAGCTTGGACAGAAGACGCTTGTGAGGAACGGTGTGGGAAGCCTTCTGGAAACCTAAAAATATGGAATCAATTTGGCATCCCCTCTCGTCAGCACTCATTACTTCATGAGTATAAAGAGCTAGTTGTGTTTCGCAAGAAAGATATTTCCTTAATCCGTGCTGACTACGTGTCAATAAATCGTTTTCTTCGAGGTACTTTATAATGTTGGAATTCAGTATATGCTCCAAAACCCTACAGCAAATCGACGTTACTGATATGGGCCTGTGTTCCAACGGATTACTCCTACTTCCCTTTTTGGGTATGGGTGTGACTTGAACAATTTTGTAGTCCTTAGGATATTTCTGTGAGCGAGCGGTTGCATATAATTGATAAATATGGAGCTATTGCATCAGCATACTCTGAGAGGAATCTGACTGGTATACAATCTGGGAGCCTTATTTTATTAAGTAATTTAAGCTGCTTTGCGACACCGAGAATATCTATTTCTATGTTTCTCATCTTGGCAGTTGTTCTTGATTGGAAGTCAGGAATATTTACTTCGTCTTCTTTGGTGAAGGAGTTTCAGGAAATCATGTTCAATAATTCTGCCTTAGTGGCACTGTCATCAGTGACTTCACCATTGTTATCGCGTAGTGAAGGCTTTGATTGCGTCTTGCCACTGGTGTGTTTTATGTATGACCAGAATTTCTTTGGGTTTTCCGCCAGATTTCGAGACTAGAGTTTCGTTGTGGAGCATCTCGCACTGAAGTGGGCGCTATATTTCGAACTTCTGCCAAACTTTGCCAATCTTAAGGATTTTGCGTTCTTTTAAATTTGGCATGCTTTTTCGCTGCTTCTGCAACAGCGATCAGTACCATCACTTATTAATTTATGTGGTATATATCTTTCAATTGCTGTCGATACTATTCCTTTCAAATGATGCCACAACTTGTCTACGTTTACGTGATCAGATCGGAAGCAGTACAGACTGTCTCTTTAAAAGGCGTTAAGGGCATTCTTATCGTCACTTTAAAGTAGATATACTTTGTGTTATTACTTTTTGATGGTTGTAGGAGTTACGGTATTCAGCCTACCAGCTTCTTAGCACCATCGACTATAATTATATGACTGGGGTATCTATTTGAAATGAGACTTATGTTTTCTTTGAACTTTTCAGCAAGTCGGGAGTCGGGAGTCGGTAAAATGACCCTATTAATAGTTTTGTCTGATTGTCAAGTATAACCTCTACCCATATTATTCGCAGTAACAATCAAATCACCACAAGGCAAACTACTTCTTCAGTAAAAATACTCCACCACCAATTGTGTTTAATCTATCCTTTCTGAACACTGTCAGATCGTTAGAAAAATTTCTGCTGAACCTATTTCCGGCTTTAGCCAGCTTTCTGTACCTGAAAGTATTTGAGCCTCAGTGCTTTCTATTAGGACTTGGAGCTCTGGCTCTTTCCCAACACAGCAACGACAATTTACAACTACAATACCGATCTTTTCTACAACTACCTTGCTGTGTTTTTCCTGTCCCCTTTTTGTGGTTCCCTGATACCCTCTAACCTAAAAACCCGCCCAGCCCCTTCCAAACAGCCCCCGCTACCCGTGTAGCTGCTTCCTGTATGTAGTGGACTCCTGATCTATTAAGCAGAACCTGGAAACCCACCACCCAATCACGCAAGTCAAGGAATCTGCAGCCTACACGGTCACAGAACCGTCTGAACCTCTAATTTAGACCCTCCACTTGCCTCTGCACCATAGGACTACAGTCGGTTCTACCGACGATACTGCGGATGGTGAGATCCACTTCATCTCGCAAGCAAGACTGGTTGGCTTTACCATTTCCGCTAGCCGCCCGAAACCAGAGCTCCGATCCAAAGCGACATACATTGGTACCAACATGAGTCACCACCTGCAGTTGGCTGCAGCCTGTACTCTTCATGGCATTCAGAAGCACCCTTTCCACATCCAAAATGACTCCCCGTCGGTATACACACAGAGTGCACACTGGCTTCCTTCCCCTCCTTGGCAGCCATGCTCCTAAGGGGCCCCAATACGGTTCTAACGTTGGATCTCCCAACTACTAGAAAACCCACCCTCTGTGAACGCCCAGACCTTGCGGGCCGAGAAGCTTCCTCTGGAACAGGGTGGATGACTGTATCCCGCTCAGAGACATCGTCAGCCTAAGATAACGCCCGAAACCTGCTCGTCACACGAACCGGGGAGGCCCTAAGATCGGCCCCTAGAAAGTTTTTTCGGTGCCTGCCTGACTTTGGAATGATCTCCCACTCGACACGGGTGAGGGGACAACCTCGGTGCAGACAGCATGCGGGGCGGCCACAGCAGTGGAACCATTGGGGGACACGCTTGACTGTTCGACGTCTCTTGCATCCCCGCGTCCAACATCCCCCCTCCCCCCCCCCAGTGATGCCCCTTGGCAGCAGCCTCATGCTGTGTGATGGAAATCAACCCAGCCTGGAGCTGTGAGCAAAGGGTCGTCAACCCATCTCGCATCTGTACGCAGCAATCACAGTTCCTGTCCATTACTGCAGTCGCTCCCGTTTGAAGCTAAACAAACAAGAGCCTGCACGATCCGAGGGTCGATATAAGGGTCGATAGCAACGGCAGTACGGTACGCTACACTGTTATTAAAACAAAAACTTGTGCCTGGTAAGCACTCGAACACACAAGAAATTACAAAAATAATGTAGTTGTGGTGTCACCGCCAGACATCACACTTGCTAGGTGGTAGCCTTTAAATCGGCCGCGGTCCGCTAGTGTACGTCGGACCCGCGTGTCGCCACTATCAGTGATTGCAGACCGAGCGCCGCCACACGGCAGGTCTAGTCTAGAGAGACTCCCTAGCACTCGCCCCAGTTGTACAGCCGACTTTGCTAGCGATGGATAACTGACTACATACGCTCTCATTTGCAGAGACTACAGTTTAGCATAGCCTTCAGCTACGTCATTTGCTACGACCTAGCAGGACGCCATATTCAATTACTACGAATGTATTCTGAACAGATAATATTGTGAATCATGCACCGTCAAGAGCGACGTTCATCATTAATGGATTAAAGTTAAGTATCAAACTAATTACGTCCGCTTTCTGAATTCTAATTCCTTGTCATGTTCCAGACCTCACGTCAGTGTAGTTCTCCCCTCCTCACGCCAGCCTGCGTGAGCTAAAACGCGTGCATTTCAACCTCTAGTGACACGATGTTGGCTCTTCCGCCAACACAACACTAGTAACTACACAGGTATCTGTAAATAAGTCGCTCCTGCTGGAAGGTCGTAAAAATATACAACAAAAGAATGGTGGACTCTCCTTCTTAGCAGTAGCTACTTTCTAGTAGTAGCAGTAGTAGTATGGTGTTCTGAATATGGGTCTTGTCATAGGTTAAGCCTCATCCACTTTTGTCTGTCCATAGCCAGTCCTTTCATTTCTGAATATTTGCCTCCTCTGGTAATGTCCAGCATTTCCTTTTCTCTTCCCCTCCACCATTCCTTCTATTCCTTTCCTCAATAAACATTCCCTACTCAAACAGTGCCCAATCCAGTTCAATTTTCTCTTTCTGATGATTTTCAGCAAGTCTTTTCCTCATATCTTTGTTTAGTGGTCCACAAAGTAATTTCTGTTTCCTCTTGAATCGTTCTTTTGCCATTGCAATTTTTTTCTAATTCTGTTGAGCAATACATATCATCCATTATTACACTTCCCAAGTAATTGAAGTTATTCACTTGCTCTATTTCCTCTACCCCTATTTTCATATGGCATTTTCTCCCCTTTCCTGCAATTACCATGCTTTTCATTTTTTTCTTGTTAACCTTCATTCCATATTCTTCTGATTTTGTGTTTAGACCATGTAACATTTGTTCGACCTCTCTTGCACTCTCTGCCATCACAACCATGTCGTCTGCAAATTTTATACACTCCACTCTCCGACCCCCTATACAAACTCCTCTCCTTCCATCAAAACTTTCACTAATAATTTCCTCCAGATATATATGGAACAGTGTTGGTGATAAACAACAACCTTGTCTTACACCTCTTCCCAGTTCAATTTCTTCACTCATCACACCTCCTATTCTTGCTCTCTGGTTCAAATATAAATTTCCAATTAGCCGTCTATCCCTTTAGTCAACTCCATGTTTCCTTAGGATTTCCATTAGTTTGTCGCATCGGACACAGGCAAAAGAGCTGCTTTCTACAGAAATGAAAAAAACTAGTGACGGCAGACTCGTTTTCACTGCTCTAAACCTCTCACCATCTGAAATACGTATCCTAAACATCATACCTTCTGAAACACACAAACTGTAAGGGATGGTAGTGGCAGCACAGTTTCTGTCTTCTTTGTATCGTTTCACAGAAGCACTACCACCTTGTGGCTTGACTTCCTAGGTGTAAAGGGTGAAAGGTTAATTTTCTCTTTATTTCTGTGTGAAAACTGTGTTGGGCACTAGGTCGTTTCAATCTCCTAATTGCATTTAAGTTACCGTTACATACTGTTCCATTTTACTTTACTCTTTTGTCACACGACGTTCCAGTACTTTTTGTCCTTTCTTTGGCTGTAAACATGCATTACTTACTTATGTCACTGGGGTGCCTCGATGATGGTGCTGGAAACTCGGATGTGATGTCACCTCTAAGGGGTGGCAGACCCCACATAATCAAGATGTCGTGTAGTGGGCCTTAGTCCTTCAATGGTAGCGAACTGTTTTTGTGTGGATGGTAGAGCTACTTTCCTGATGTTCTCCATGTGCAGTTGGTGGTGGAGATCCCTGATCCTTGCCCACCTAGGTGCCCAAGAATTAACGGCTAGCATCGCTTTGTAAGGTTTGCGGCGGTTTGAGATTTCTGTTACAGGTGATCCCGAGGAGGAGCATTCACGTTCTGATGTCTACTCCACAGTTGGGGGTGCAGGTGTAGGTACATGGAAATGATGCGTCCCCTGAACATGGTCCTCAAAGAAAAGATTTGTCCTAGGGGGTGCGATGCTGCGAAGTGTGAGCTGATCTCTGAGTTCGGGCTGACAGCGAATAAACGCAATGAACTACATGTTCTCTGCCTTCAGCGAAAAGCGGTCTGCTGCTATCCATAACTGAATAAGTATAAGCTGACATTGGAGGCGTCGTATTGCAGCACTGACTCTGTGGCAGCCGGTGAGAATCACCACAGTATCCGCGAATTGTGCATGGACTGTTTGTGGAAGTAACGGCAGATCACTGACGTACAAGACGAGTAGAGTCAGGGACTGAACAGAGCCTTGAGGGATTCCCTCCGGCACTTGTTGAACTGATCATCAATTCGGACAAAGTAGCTCCTGTATTGAAGAGAGCTGTAGGTAAGCTTCGTGCGGAAGTCTGGGGTACTTGGGTGTGATGCAGTTTGGTGAGCAGCTTATTGTTCCGTACTCGATCACATGCCTTTACAACATCGGGAAAGCCCGCCGCTGTATATATTATATGCCACGTACTTCAAAACACTGGGGAGCTGCGGTTCGACCGACAGACGTGGCTGGAGACGGTCTGGACGTATCACATTCCCAATGGTGAATACTGGGCGAAGTCGTTGGAGTGTGATCCATTTCGGTACTTTGGAGCGTGTTGGCGGAAGACTGATGGGCCCATGGCTTTGCAGCTGGCGATGGTCCTTCCCTCCACAAACTGGTCTGGGCGTATCACATCCCCTTTTTTAATTGCTGGGCAAAGTCATTGGAGTATGACCCATTCTAGTACTTTGAAAAGTGTTGGCAGGAGGCTGATTGGGCCCATGGTTTTACAGTCGGCAATGGTCCTTCAACTGTCCCCCCTCCACACCTTTGGTGCTGGTACTATGCGAACAATCTTCCAATTGGAGAGGAAGTATCCTAGCAGGAGACAATTGATAAAATTGTGGACTATCAGCACCAGTGCTTTGTGTGACAATTTTTCAACTGCTCGTTCTTTATAACATCTGGTCTGGGGGCTGAGTGGTTTCTGAATCATCGTACAACCGAGCGGACCCTTTCCAGTGTTGTTAGTAGTGGTTTTGAATGTTGTGCCTCCATTAGATGTCTTCTGCCTGGCGTCGTATACTTATCGGCCCCTCTTTGGCTGCGTCCTCATGTGCTGAGACATTATGTGCTGCATACATCGTTGCCAAAAGTACTGCCTTGCTCAGGGGGTCAAACAATTAGCCAGTTGTCCTCAGAAGCGCCACTTTTACTATTCTTGAGTTTCGGTGTGCCCGAACAGACCCCATTCATCCATAGTGTGTAAGTGAGAACATTCAACTTATCAAACCTCCTCACAGATTAAAACTGTGTGCCGGATCGAGACACGAACTCGGGACCTTTGCCTTTCGCGGGCAAGTTCTCTACCAACTGAGCTGCCCAAGCACGACTCACGCCCCGTCCTCACAGCTTTACTTCTGCCAGTACCTCGTTTCCTAGCTTCCAAAAAGCTCTCCTGCGAACCTTGCAGAACTAGCACTCCTGAAAGAATGGATATTGCGGAGACATGGCTTAGCCACAGCCTGGGGGATGTTTCTAAAATGAAATTTTCACTCTACCGGCGGAGTGTGCACTGATATGAAACTTCCTGGCAGATTAAAACTGTGTGCCGGACCGAGACGTTGGTGGAGCACTTGCCCGCGAAAGGCAAAGGTCCCGAGTTCATGTCTCGGTCCGGCACACAGTTTTAATCTGCCAGGAAGTTTCATATCAGCGCACACTCCGCTGTAGAGCGAAAATTTCATTCTAATCCCCCAGGCTGAAAATCTCATTCTATTCAACTTATAGTCCCACTTCCCCTGTCGAGATTCTACAGCTCTGTAGTTCAAATCGTTCAAATGGCTCTAAGCACTATGGGACTTAACATCTGAGGTCATCAGTCCCCTAGAATTAGAACTTAAACCTAACTAACCTATGGACATCGCGAACATCCAAGCCTGAGGCGACTGTAGCAGCAGCGCGGTTCCGGACTGAAGTGCCTAGAACCGCTAGGCCACAGCGGCCGGTAGCTCTGAAGTGAAACTCCCGAGAGGGACCGTTGAGTTGTCAGCGGTCCTTGGTTTTACCGCTGTCAGCGTTTCCACACCCTGTTTTCAAGGTTCTTCTCTGAAGAATGCATGCCACTTAGTTGTGGCCATAGCCTAACAGAAGGCCCTTTGGATCTTTCCGGTTAATGCAGAGACAGAGCCACCTCTACCAGGACTGTTGTCGATATATCTGTTGTGAGACGAACGTTGTTGCTAAAGGTCGCCTGGTGCTGTTCCCAGTTCGCAATCTATTCCACTGGAAGATGTATATGTTTCAGTGACTATGTGATGATACCGACCGCTGAACTGTGGTCAGACGTCAGATCGTTAACGGCTTGAAGGCGAAGATCGTGTGTGAGGTTTTTCGCGGCAGCTATTATCCAAAACGTCTGGCCCAGGGGCTGGATCGATTGGGACGTGAGTTGAATCGTCCGGCGCGAATGGGATGCCTTCCAGTCGTTCCTCCGAGCTGTGTAGCCGGCGCTCCCGTGGGTTGGTACACAGAGAATTCCACGCGAAATGCTTGGCGCTGAGGTCCCTGCAGAGCTGAATTCTCTCATGTCGAGCAAATAGCAGAGAAGGTCATCGTCAACAAATGACCTCTGAGGGCTAAGATACGTCGCAACCAGTGTAATGATGCCAAAACGAGTGGAGATGTTAACTGCAGTTCCTTATAGACGTATAAATTGTGGTAGTTCAAGAGGGACGAATGTGATCGATCGCTTCATATATAAGGGTGTGCGCCTTCTAAGCTATTTGTTCTGTCCGTCCGGTAGCCCACCATGTGGCGTAAGTTAAAAAATTGTATGGGGCTGAGGTGTGTTTGCGTTAGGAATAGAATGTCGATCCGAAAACCCGCGAGGGAATTCTTGAGTTCCACCGCCTTATTATAGACGCCGTTCGCGTTGGATGTACAGATTGAAGGGTTTTCAGGCCTTGTTGAGAACGAATATCATCATGGCTCCATCTGCTAAGGGAGTAGTTTTGACGAAATGTCTGGTGCTTCTTTAAAATGTATAAGGGGTCTTGAATGACGGTAAAAATATTCTTCTGAAGGAGAGATTCCAAAAATTCTGTTACGCCAGTGGTCATATTCATGAGTTCTGAGAAGCCAAAATGTGAATGTGCTTCCGTTGTAGTCGCGGTGGGTTGCTGACGGGTGCTACCTGAAGTGTGTCAGCCGGCTGTGGACTACGTCGTTCTTGGACATAAAGACGGAAATTCCTTTTCGTTAGTAAATTCAGTTTGAGTGGGACAGCAATCAGTTGTCTGGTCTGTGCTACTTGCCCATGCGCAGTGTTAATCCACAATACCTCTTGGAATTTGGGGCATCCTCGTAACGCAGCACGACGTTCGCCTCCACAATTTACAAAATTTCCCTCTCACGTTGAAGGTTTTTGGCATGCCTTGGATCAGTGGTGGTCCATGCACTTCATCCACCGAGGTGGCAAGTGGAAACAGTGGGTCATATGGAGGAAACATTGAGATCTTCTGCATTAAGGGGCTTGTCTTCTCATCGATATGTTTCGAATACGACTGTGGTGTCGAGAAAATGTTTGACATCGTATACTGACTCGCTGGCTGGGCCTAACATCAACATCACACAGTACAATGGCTCTGGTATTAATTTGCTGTTTTTCTCTTCTGTCGATTTAAATTTATCGACTGAGGCTTGTTCGAGACCAATGTTGTAAAGAGCTTGTGCTATCTCTTCTTCTGTGATTCCCGATGATGACTGTGTGACTTGTCATTTGGCCACTAATTGTGTAAAAATCTGACCTTTTAAAGCCTTGAAAAAACACAGGCCGATCCTCTGGTCAGGCAACGGTGAGAAGTGATACCTGGTTGCATCACCCTTATGAAGCGCACTTAAGGGCTCTTTGACATGTTTCTTTAGTTCGCTGTCCAGAAGTAGGTATTGCCGTGAGTATTTGATGGTAATACGTGGTGTCCTTGCTGGTGGTACTGGAGGGTTTTGCGTCACTTCAGGATTTGAATCGTTTCTCAATCCAGCTGCACTCTACACTGTTGAAACCTCCATGTCATCGTCGTCAAGCCGTAGCAGTGCGCATTTGTTTGACGTGGGCACGGGATGCTGTCGTAACGCCTTATCCTCCGCTTCATTCAGTGTTCTTCCCGATCGTTGATGGACAACAAGCTGAAACTCTTGACCTTCGTGTTGACGAGGTGGTTGAGCATCGACGTTATCCGACATGTTCGATGGCTGAGAATCTGACGAACTTGGTAACTCCATCCACTCCCCTGGCTTAGGTGCGATGTCCTCTCCGTCATCAATGGTAGGTGGCATTTTTTTTTCATGTTTGGGTGCGAGTCCTATAGCATGTCTTCTGTCTTGGGCGGGGATTTAGTGGTCTGGTGCCGTCCACAGTTGTTGATTTGTCCAGTGAAACGCTTCTACTTGACTACCCCTGCCGGTTTCCGGATCGCGACCTGTGCCTGAGAGGGCGAGGGCTGACCACCGTAAGACAGGGCCATGTCGCTCCGTTGTTCTCTGGACGAGTTGCTCGCTCGTGTGCCGTGTCAGTTGCTTGGTTCTTCATAAGCCGTTGCCTGTCCGCCGTTGCCAGAGTCGTCCTAGATCGAGCGGCCGATGGGGTCGGTGGCGGAGCAGACCCCGCCGGAAGGCGATCAGCTAACTTCTGGACAGCGGAGGTAGCTGGATGTCCGAGTACAGGTTGTAGACACGTGGTTGACGACACGTGGTTGACGACACGTGGAAGTTTGTATCTGGTCGGGAGTCGTGCTCGTATACCCTAATAGTAAGGTAAAGGCTCTTGATAAGTGGGAAATCCGGGTTCAACTCCCGATCTGGCAAAATTTTCACTGTCGTCATTCCATTATACAGCTTATGGTTGTCCGTATTTGCGATTACGAAGATATGTCATGTATGTCATAACGGTTGTAGTCGCCCCAGTGCCCGTTCCTTCGGACATGCATTGCATTGTAATTCGGAAAAACACAGGCACTACAATACACTCTTTGTAGGGATACGAAATGGAATGATCACATGAGTTCAGTCGTGGATAAAGATGATAGACATCGGTTTATTGGTATAATACCGTGGAAGTGCAATCAGTCTACAAAGGAGATTGCTTATAAATCACTCGTGCTACCAGTTATAGAATTTTCCTCAAGTGTATGGGACTCATGTCAGATAGGACTGATGGGGGATATTGAACGTATACAGAAAAGACCAGCACGAATGGTCACATGTTTGTTTAATCCGCTGGAGAGTGTCACAGAGACATTGAAGGAACTGAACTGGAAGACTCTTGAAGACAGATGTAATCTACTCCAAGAAGGTGTATTAACAAAGTTTCAAGAACCGGCTTTACATAATTACTCTAGGAATTTTACATAATTACTCTAGGAATATACAGCAACCCCATGCGTATCGCTCACATAGTGAGCGTGAGGATAGGATTAGGATAATTACTGCACGGACAGAGGCATTCAAACCATCATTCTCTCCACACTCCATACGTGAATAGAAGAGGAAGAGTCCCTTATAACTGGTACAATTGGAGGTACCCTCCGCCATGCGCCTCACGGTGGTTTCCAGAGTATAGGTGTAGCTGTAGATGTAGATCCTCCTGTAATTTGTAGTTCTGAACTTCTAACAGCTATGATAATACTTGTACGATTTAAAACGAGGAACGTGGGGCGTATACATTATACAAACGATGCATGAATAATTCACTTTCTTACTATTATAATTTGCACGCCCCCTCATGTTTTTTCGTTTTAATCCTTAAACAACATCTTCATCTTAAACAATGTTACATTTTTCCGTTGCTCTATCTCAACAAACTGAAATGTTGGATTTTGACGAGATATTTAACGTGTTATATCAATTGAACTACATCTTTTGCAATATATAACATCGTAATTCGGAAAATACGATACATAAACACAATATGAGCAAAGACAATGATCGTACAGAGTTTCACAAAGAGAGCAGAGATAGAGCTCTCAAAAATACGGTCTTTGCTGTTACTTTTACTTTTACTTATAAAATTTCGTAAATATTTCTGTTGCAACAGCACTTGGCACTACAGTTATAACTTAACTGTTCTACAACTGTTTTAAAAAATATGCGTCATGCGCATATAGGCACTCATGACATAAGGTACATGTGAAGCAGTACTAATCAGTGAAGTTAGTTCAATCCTTGCACCACAGTTCAGAGCAAGCAAAAATTGTTTATATTATTTATCAAATTACGTAAAAATTCATTCTACATCATTAGAAACACGAATGGGCTACTGACCCAACTCAAAGGTTAAAGTGATCTTGGCGAGAGCTCAATTAATGCTGTCACGCAGTGGAAACTACATGACACACTGACGAAATAGCGCACTGAACAGTAGTAATACATTTTTGGGTAGGTAAGAAACAAGTGTTGCTATGCTTTCAACTACCCATATTCAACTACTTTTCAAAGTTCCACAAACAATAAGGCGTTTCCATGCTAAGCAGTTACCTTTAACCTGCGGTACAAGACGTTTGTCATCTGCTGCTGTTTATGCTAACTTACGCTACTGCGAAATGGAGACTACATGGCACTTCGCCCGATCACGATCACTGCCCTGCTGCAGAGAGTGCACATTGACAAGAGAAAGATACAGATAAAAGATCTAGACTGTTTGTTGTACTGACTCGTAAAACGCTGGGATGTGACTGGTTGTTTCGCATTATCGGTCAGTAAAATATTAGGCCGTGATTGGAGGAGAGGGGTGGGGCTTGCGGCCACTTTGAAGTGCGGTGCCAGAGGGTGCTCTGCATAGTGGCTTCATCATCATCGATGAATGCTTGAATAAATGAGTGTGCTCAGTCAACTGGTTTTGCGTATGACCGAAACATTTTTGCTACTTTTGCCTAAAGGCACTTAAGACCCCGTTTCCAAATTAATGAAGCAGTTTACAAATGACTTCTCGTAGCTGGGGTTCACAGTCAAATAAAATATCGTACATGACATCTTGGTCGATGTTATTATTCATTTGTACATCTGATATTTAGGGCGTCTGACAATCATCAACCGCAAATAATTTGTGCTTTACCGCATTTCGAGGCATAAATGTATCTAATATATATGCATGTCTTAGAGATGTGACAATGAAATGCGTATATGCCACATTACTTTTGGGTTCTGATATGTGCTAAAGAACAATTATTTCCACATGGAAATGGCGATACTCCAAAAGTACAACAGTGATTTGCGGAAATAAATAACTTTTCAGTCAAAAAGCGACCATATTATCATTAAAAAAAGAAAGGGAGCCAATTTCACTATACTCTGAAGCGCAGCTCCTTACACGTCTATAGTGTTGATGTCTGTAACCATGGTGGGTCTTTAGTTACTCGCATTGTCTTACAGGGATCAATATCTTCTATTTAAAATCCCCAGGGGTCAATTATACCACGCACGTTAACTAAGTGCTAATTAAGATACTGATGTCTAAAAAAATAATAATAACAGCCAACAACTGTTTCTGTTGTAGAAAAATAGTTCCCAGCACTAGCACTCCACTGTAAGTCGCAGCTAATGACAATTGACTGGTGAATAATTAAAAACTTTTTGCGAAGGCTAAAGAGAAATGCGTATTAATTACCTCATATATTCTCTCCCTCTATGTACGCAACTACCACTGGCTTTGCCACAGTTTCTACCACTGGACTGTTTAGGAGTGGCCTTGTTTTACTCACAAGGGCAGTTATATAATTCTCACCGCTTCCAGAGCGCGTGAACGGTCACGGTGCTGGAGGCAGCTGTGCAGCCATCAATCACTGTCCCAGCAGCCTGTGTCTGCCCCACGATGGCGTCTGCCGTCTGATTTACCGCGTTCCCAGCTGAGAGCGGGCGTTCCACGCACACTGTTTATCACTGTCAGGAACAGTCTCATTTCACATTTCTAAGCGCCCTAGAGCCTGCTGCGGTACGATATCCAAAATATATGTTTGCTCTTGTTGGGTAAGTAACTGAAAATTGCCGGCCGAAGTGGCCGTGCGGTTCTAAGCGCTGCAGTTTGGAACCGCGAGACCGCTACGGTCGCAGGTTCGAATCCTGCCTTGGGCATGGATGTGTGTGATGTCCTTAGGTTAGTTAGGTTTAACTAGCTCTAAGTTCTAGGGGACTAATGACCTCAGAAGTTGAGTCCCATAGTGCTCAGAGCCATTTGAACTGAAAATTCAAAGGCAATGTATCCCGCAATAGCCGCAACTCAGGCTGCGGTTCAGACATCGATATCGATACAGACGCAGCACGATCGCTGACGCACGCCACGTGATCTGGGCTGGATGCACTAGCAACACATTAGGTGGTGACCCCAGCTGCGGCGTGTGGGCGCCATACACACTGATACAGCTAAAGTGTTCTCCTCACACCTTTCATGACACGTTTGAGATACCGTATTTCCGTTTTCACCTAAATAAATTGTGCAACAGTCGTCAGTAAATGCCTTATAGTCTCTTTTCATATAAACATTAATTATAGACATATCAGTACCAATATCGCTTTTTTCCAATAAAACAATAATACGATATCGGAGTGTCTGTGTTGTTAAGAAGAATGATGCAATGTTTCTTAGGAAGATTATCGTATCTATCCGCCGACAGCAGGCAGCAACTTTCAATTACAAGGGCTATTCGGAAGGTAAGGAACGATACGTCGCGAAATGGAAACCACAGTGAAAATCAAAACTTTAATTTGCAGCGGTTAGCTACACCTTCCAGTTACTTCTCTACACAGTCACCGCTCAGACATTTGTCGTAGCGTTGCACCAACTTCTCAGTTCCCTCCTTATAGAAGACAGCCGCCAGTGCTTTTCGACAATTTTCTACTCTGGACTTCAGCTCGTTGTCTGTGTCAAAATATTGTCTTCACAGCCAGTGGTTCATTTGAGAAGAAACGAACCTCAGGGGTAGCCAATTACGGGCTGTATTGTGGGTGATGGAACACTTCCCATCTAAAACGCTGCAGGAGCATCTTCATTGCCCCTGCAGAGTGAAGCCAAGAATTTTCGTGTAGAACGAACCGCATGACAGTTATGTTGAGTGAATTGCATACCTTCAGGCGAAATCTGTCGCCAGGCCCTCATACATGGCGAAGACTCTAATTTCTAGCCATCTTTACGTTCTCACTGTGAGCTCAGAACTGAAAAGAACGACATGATACAATCGATGGGCATACTAGACTCAGTTCCCAACGCATCTGTGCCAAACTTCATCAAATTTTTACTGTATTTTCTATTTCGCTACCGATCGTTCCTTACTTCCCGACTAACCCTCTTAAAATGACATCACCCATACGGGAATTATATAATGTGTATATGAGTGCAGATTGTAGCGCAGGAACGGCGACATAAGGAAGTTTGGGTCCGGCTATGAGTCATGCATCGATAGCCAAAGCGGTTAAGGCGACCGCTCACATAAAGCAAGAAATCCAGATCCCAGACCTGGTCCGACACAGATTTTCATTGTGATTGTTCCCACATACAGCTGATGGTCGTTTTTATTCGCAACTGGCAATGCGTTTCGTCTAAAACTATAGAACTTTCTGCTGCTCTAGTTCTAAGAGAGATCATTTTAAAAAAATACATAACTGTGTGCTGTTTGTAATAATGTTTTTATTATTATTTTGATACCAGTATCTGTTCTGAACCATCATCAACAGCAGCTGTACAACACACATAAGTAGACGTTTCATCAACAGCAGCTGTGCAGTATACAAAAGTGGACTTTTGTATGTTGTACAGCGGTTGTTGATGAGGGTTGAGAACAGGAACCGGAATCCAAATAAAAAAATTAAAAAAATTATTACAGACAGGACACAGTTATGTATTTTTTTTTTAAATTTGTACAAGCTTAAGTAAGATCGTCAGAGATAAAGTCAGAGGGGTCTGACTCTCCAAATTTCGACTGATAGTCTTGGAAAATTATAATTAGGATTTGTGTGTTTTGTACAAAAGCCCGACTGCTGTGTTATGCACAAGTATGTGATTTCATGTCCAAATAAGGATATATGTCATGTGGGATAAGGAGGGAACAGAATGCTGTGGCGCAACAGTATAAGGATAAAAGGGAAACAGAGGGAATGTACAGGGTGTTCAATAAGTAATTATGCAGTTCATAACCTGCCGTATTAAAGTTGTGGAAGTTATATGATATGCTGGAAGTGATCCCCTTGAACTTGAAGACACAGTTGCACACGTTTCTGCATGTTCTTGAGGACGTTGTGCAGAGCACCGTGAGTGCTGTTCAGAATGGGACGTGTCAGTGCAGATTGGAGTTCTTGTACAGTGTGTGCATTGCCTTCACAGGCTTTCCCTTCAACATACCCCATAGAAAGTAATCCAAGAGAGTCAAGTCGGGTGAAAGCGAAGGCCAGAGTCCTCGAGAGATGATGCGGTCACCGAAGATGTCCTTTAAAAAGGTCATCGCCTTGTGGGCGGTATGTGCAGTCGCCAAATCCTGTTGGAACGAGGCATTCTCAATTTCGTGCTTATTCAGTTCAGCTAGGAAGGACTCCAGAGCGCAGGTGCAGTGCCGTTCTGCATTTATGGTGTCCTAAAAGAAGATGGGCCCAGTGATGCGTTTACGAGCCACGGCGCACCAATCACCAACGTTTTGATCGTGCAATTAAATTCATGCCGTTTCGCTATGGTCGACACACGACTATTGTGGCTATTCACGTAACCGGAGAGGTGAAACCACGCCTCATCCGTGGAAAACGTTGCGTCAAGAATCCCCTCACCATTGTCCAGTTGCAAGAGTTCACACGCACCGGTCGTCGGTGTCTCTCAGTTCATGCACGACCTACATTTTGTACGGATATGTGGACGGGGACGTCCGGAGAATCTTGTGAGCGGAACCCACAGATACGTGTGCCTGCCGAGCTAATCGTCTAAGGATTTCTTTGGGCTTCGCAGCATCATGTCTTGCACCTCCGCCATCTTCTCTTCGGATGTGGATGGCCTGCCTGATTTTGGTGCATTATGAACGTCTCCGATCTTTCGAAACTTGGTGATGAGGTTCCGTGCAGCATTGCGGCTAGGCATCTTCAATCATGGGACTTTGCTGCAAATACAGCTACTACTGCTAAGGTAAACTTGTCTCCACTGCGGAACACATGCTCCACAAGAAACACTCTTTATTGAATCGTCAGCATGACCTGGACACAGTGATGTCACACAAGACGTTGGTTCTCAATCAAACAGGACATGCGAACAAATACAAATACCTGGTCAGATATGGTTCCAATATGTTAAACAACGGAAAATGTTGTATTAATAATTGACAATCACATCAGTCATTACTTAGCACACAGCAACATGGCAATGCATACTTACTTTCTGAACACCCGGTAGATTTCGCTTTCTCTGTGAACAGAGTGTTGATTACTTTGAATAAGAAATGTCTTTTACAAACTGTGAGGAACTAGTTATATTATATTTTACGAGAATCAAGACAGAACGTGAAGAGAACAGTTACTACATGCACAGAAAGATACATTGACAGATAGTGTCCAACATGAGTGGCAGTTCACTGAACGTACAAAAAATTGTAACTGGAAAGGCACTTGAATACTACAGAGAAATTTTAAACATAGCTACGAAACAGAAACTGTGTGAATTTGAAGAGGTTGAAAGAATGAGCCGACCAGTTGTAAAACAAAGATTTATTAGACCTTGATCTAGGTTTCGATATTTCTAAAAGTATCTTCTTCAGAAAGAATGCGCCTTGTTACACCACTTGATGGTACAGTAGATTAGCTGAACGGCTCTTCTCTGCGGTATCGATAGTTCCGAAACCACAGTGTAGGTGCACGCTCTTAGGTTGGCACTACGAGGGTGGACGAACTACACCGACCACAGCGACCTATAGCCGACGTTGTGGCGCTCAATGAGTGCCGCTCTACTTTCTACCCAGTTGTTCAACAGCAGACGACCTAGCAACTTGGCTTAGACTTCTAGGGTGGCTTGCCATTATAGACTTTGCCTTTGGAACTTCTAGTAACTGTTAGCTTTGATACATGAACGGCTTCACACCTACGTGCTCATCTGTACCAAAAGTTAAGTAATGTGTTTGTATATGTTTATACACCAGTAAAGGAGCTTTAACTTTACTTGCAGTATCGAAGTGCTTTACCTCACCTGCTCCTACTCACTTCCTTCATTCAGCCTACATTTCAGATCACAGGAGCAGACCCACGCACCGCCTTCCACAAGGGACACAAAATATTCTCATGTATAAAACTGACAAAAACAAGATTTATCCCAAGCGATTCTCTCTGATTCAGCTAATCTAATTTACCACCACGTGATTTGACAAGGCCCACTCCTTCTGAAGAAGATATTTTTAGAAGTATCGAAACCTAGATCAAGTGCTAGTAAACATTTGTTTTACAACTGGCTGGCTGATTTTTTTCAATCTCTTCACTGTGGAGAAAGTAACGGGCACTATAATTGTCCATCTCGATTGCTAGCTTTATTTTTCAAGAATTATACACCTTAACGCAAATCATCTGCGGGTAGTGTTGGTACGTTATTAAATTTACAAGTTCAACTACCTGAAAGAAAGGTAATGAGTTTTTACTTCCACTCAGCCAGAGCATAAACATTTTCTTAGAGTCCTATCGGAGATGTGAGTGGTCGTCATGATGGCTGGAGGGCCCAGTGCAAATGCTGTTGACAGTAACGAATGACTTTTTTTAAACGCCAGTACGTGATGTGTCGTGGCTATACACAACTATACACAATGACTAATGTTTCATCAGAGCTAGCTGAGGTGCGAGGTGACGACTGTGGAAGACTAGCGCACAATGCAACGTATTGCGGTGCAGTGCGAAACGAGTCCCGATGCGACGTACTGAGGACTGAGATTGAAAGATTGAGACAGCTCGGTCGGCGGCGGCGCCCTATATGCACGCTGCCCAGGGGGCTTTTCGGTGCGTAGCCTGGTGGCGTGTGGGGGCGTGCCTCGGTCTTCTCTTGTCATAGGCGCGCCTAGTTCAGCGCCTGCTATACAGTGTTTCCTAGTGGCGACCGATGTTCTGGCGAAGACGCACGCCGGCACGACTATTTTCAAACATTTTTGTTGTTATTTTAAATTTTAGTTGTGCCCGCCCAAAAGCCACAAGATTTCCGGAATTGTCTAGTAGGCTTCAATATTTACTTTTCTGATTCGTAAAATTCCGCATTTGACGTTTATACAGGGCTATTCAAAAAGAAGGAACAAATTTCAAACATTCATTGCTTCCAAGCTAGATAGATACGCGATTTCAACGTTGAAAACCAATGAAAACAATCTCGATCGCGTTTTGAGATTTTTATACGCGGTCGAGACTGTTTTTATTGATTTTTAGCATTTTATACCAATCGCTGCGCTCCAACCTAGAACGCTTTCTAAAATTACAATTTCAACTTTCCTGGAAAGAGAAAAGTTCAATTTTCTATGCGTTCAATGTGAGCAACATGTGTAGACGGCAAACAGCAAACGGTGGCTCATTTCCTGCCACGCACGAAGCAGTCGGTCTCTCGTTTTGAATTCACAGTTTCAACAACGCGACGCCGCAGACATTCAAGAGGGTCAGGCATAGAAGGGATAAAAACGCGCTCTCTTACATAACACTACCTGTAAAAGCCACAAGGTGTGAGGTCTGGAGACCTGGGAGCCCAACGGCAGTGAAGTTCATCTTCTGCTCCTTCTCTTCCAATCCCACTTCCTGGAATGGTGTCATTCAGGTAACGTCGGACGTGCTTAGAGAATTTCAAATCAGAAAATTTCAAATATCACACGTCCCGTCGTAGAAGACCTATGTTTCGAGCAACTAAACGGTGACAAGTTGGTGCTTAACAGTCCACTTTGATATAACTAGTTTTAAAAATATATAGAAGTTTACTCACTGTGAAATTCTATAACTGAACGTTTTACAACAGCTTCCAAATTTCTGCCAGAAAGAAACCATTTGTCAGAACAACAAAAACAGCAGAAAGTGTAAGAAGTTACTTGTGGCCGTCTTTAGAGTGCACACCCTTACGATGTCTTAAAATTGGCCACCAGAGTGAGACGCCGATCGGGAAATGCTCAGTGTTCCAAAATACGTACGCTATCCACCAGGTGCAACATTCTCCCATACTTGTTAAACATTTCCTGTAGCACACTTCGTACATTTATCTCTTACTGCCTAGAAGGAACGACAGAGGGAAGGGGTAAGAATCACTTACCCATCCACCTTCCAGAGGGGTGAGGGTAGGGGTGAAAAAGATTGCTAGCTCACGGCGCACATGTAATAATCAGACTTTACTCATCTGGTGTTTAAGGATGAGAGCATTTAGTGACTTGCAACAGACTTTACACATGATTTCAAATATTTACGAAATAATTTCTTTCTCCATCCCCTCCCCCACACACACAAAATGAGGAAAGGTTCAAATGGCTCTAAGCGCTATGGAACTTAACATCTGAGGTCATCAGTCCCCAAGGCTTAGAACTACATAATCCTAACTAACCTAAGGAAATCATACACATCCATGACCGAAGCAGGATTCGAACCTGCGACCATAGCAGCAGCGCGGTTCCGGACTGAAACGCCTAGAACCACTCGGCCACGGCGGCCGGCAATGAGGAAAGAAAAACAGTTTGTCTCTTTATACATTTTCGCTGTTCATGCAGTAAATCTGCAGCATCAGGCATGCCTTCTTTACTACTAACTCTATTCGTAACACATTTTGCGGACAGTATTCACGTATACCAATGTATTGGGTGATAGAAAAGTCAGTATAAATTTGAAAACTTAATAAACCATTGAATAATGTAGATAGAGAGGTAAAAATTGACACACATGCTTCGAATAACATGGGGTTTTATTAGAACCGAAGAAAAGTCAACACAAAATGTCCGACAGATAGCGCTGGACAACAAAACGTCCGAACTGTTACCGTGACGGGTGAGAGGTGAGCCGATATGTTACGTAATCGCATCATCCCCAGCCTGGGTGACAAACACCTGCTGGTACGTACGATGTTTATGCAGGATGGCGCTCCACCCCATATTGCTAGACGCGTGAAAGATCACTTGCGCGCGTCGTTTGGTGATGATCGTGTACTCAGCCGCCACTTTCGTCATGCTTGACCTCCCAGGACCCCAGACCTCACTCCGTGCGATTATTGGCTTTGTGGTTACCTTAAGTCGCAAGTGTATCCTGATCGACCGACATCTCTAGGGATGCTGAAAGACAACATCCAACGCCAATGCTTCACCATAACTCCGGACATGCTTTACAGTGCGGTTCTCAACATTATTCCTCGATTACATCTATTGCTGAGGAATGATGGTGTACATATTGAGCATTTCCTGTAAAGAACATCATCTTTGCTTTGTCTTACTTTGTTATGCTAATTATTGCTATTCTGATCAGATGAATCCCCATCTGTCGGACTTTTTTGAACTTTTGTAGTTTTTTGATTCTAATAAAATTCCGTATCATTTCTAGCATGTGTGTCAATTTGCACCTCTCTATCTACATTATTCCGTGATTTATTCAGTTTCCAAATTTGTACTGACTTTTTGATAACCCGGTACGTGCCTGCAAAAACAAATCACTGTACGACACACAGTTCAGGAGATATTACGTCATAAACACTGAGATGCATGAAAAACTGCGGCATCACACATGACCTTTTCATTTATTACTATTCGCAATGCATTTCGCAAATAGTGTCCACATATAACACTAAATGTACCTCCTTAGTTATATCATTGTACGACACAAAGCACTGAGCTACAATAAAACGAAACTGCAGAGCCAAATTTGCTAGAAATACAGGTGAAGTATGTGTACAGGTGTATGTGAAATACGTATTACATGTCTGTGGGGGTGAAAAGCTCCGTATGAACCGATGAATCGATTTCAGCCAAACTTGGTAGACATATTTTTTATTATCTGATAAGAAATACTGTGGGGCCAAGAACTAATAACGTCCTATTAGGGTGGTGGTGACAACGTCGAGGGAGAAGGGAGGAGGAAGTGATGCAAGGGTGGAGGCGGAGGTGGAGACAGTTAGGACGGAGGAGTAGATGGACAGGTAGGAGAGTAGAGGAGGTGGAGGGAGAGATGGGGGGGAAAGAGATGGACAGAGAGAGTGGAGGAGAAGACGGACAGGGAGATGGGAAAAGAGCAGATGGGCTAATAGAATTTGAATAAATACGTAGCTGGGCATTGAACGCTACGAAGTTTGCGCCCACAAGGATCCACACGGTATGCTGGAGGGTACTGGATCCTATATGCGCTGCTGATTTATGGGTATTTTGTATGCCGTTTAAATTACTTAAAATTGGTCAAAACGTAGCTGCTGCCTTGTCAGTGTGCCCGATCACACGTCGCGTTAGCTCATGTAATTAGGCGAGTGCGGAGCAGCACGTCATATCGCATTATCCCCGGGAGCGCCTCTGCCTGGACGTGGAGTGACGCGGCCAGTGGGTGATTACAAATAGGGCAGGGCGCAGGGCGGCGCGCTGGGACCGCACCGCAGCCACCCACTCCGCCCACTGCCGGCTGGTGGCCTTCCGCAACGCCGCACACTGGCCGATGGGCTCCGCCCGCCAAGCACCGAGCTCTATCGGCTTCCGATAAATCTGTTGACGCCAGCGGTCGTCATTACCCGGAGCGCCGATCAGAGGCGCACTGCTCTCCAAACGTCACCTGCTCTGTCGCTGAAATAATCAACATGAGCTCTCATGCTGCATTTCTGCAGTGGCACCAATTTAAATTCTGGTTCGCCGTGATATCTCCAGACTGGCAACAGAGAGCGTGAATGATTGGCTAATAGGAAACACATATTTCGTAAAAAGACAGACAGCTGTTTCACTTGTAGTCATGTATTTGAGGGAGCACCCTCTATTATTATTATTATTATTATTATTATTATTATTATTATTTTCGGTTATTCCCATATAAAGAGAGCTTTTGAACTAGAATTCCTTTATGATGATTGTTTACGTTTTTTCTGAGCCCAAATTTTCTTCATGTGTTCACTGTGTTGTTTCTTTCGCCCCGCTGTCCATTTGCATCCTGCTCTCTTCTGTGTTGTGGTGTCAAATTTATGTTTTTTGATGATGTTCCTGAATTCAGTTCTATTTTCTGCATCGTTTACTGTTATGTGTGCTTGTCTGAGGTCCACTTCAACTTCTTTTATCCCTTTTGTTTTTCCCCTGCTTGAGTTGATGACTTTAAGAATTCGCTTTGAAATTCTGTTTTCATTCATCCTGTGGATATGTCCGTAGAACTGCATTCTTCTTTTCCTTATTGTATCCGTAATCAAGTCTGTGTATCTATATAATTCTGATGTTGGTCTCTTCTTCCAGATTCCTTGCTCTTGTATCGGGCCAAAAATTTTCCTGAGAATTTTCCCTTCTTGTTTCTCTATTTCTTTGATTTTAGTTTGCCCACCTATTTGTGTTGTTTCAGATGCATACAGTGCCTCTGGAAGTACGACAGTGTTGTAGAACCTCAGTTTTGCGTTAATGGATATGGACTTTTTGTTATAATAGTTCCACGTGAGTTTATATGCTTTCTGTAGTTTTTTTATTCTTTCCTCATTGGCCTTTAGGTTGATCCCTGATGGCTGGATGATTTCTCCCAGGTAACAACTTCAGTTCCTCTTCTTCCTTTGTTGTTCTTTCTTATTTTTCCAGTATTCCCTCATTTCCTCCCCATGAAGTCTCTTCCTTTCTTCTGTCCATGTTGTTCCCGATTTTTTATTTCTTCTGCTTTGAAACCTTCCAAATTTAGTATTTTGTTTTTAAAACGGTTTCTTTCTGCTATTTCTGATTCTTTGATGTTGTTTCTTTCAAGATCTTTTCTTACATCTGTAATCCATGCTATTGTCGATTTCTTCTTCCAGAAATATAGGAGTATTTCTTTTGTTAGTCTATTTCCGTCCATTCGGTAGAGATGTCCAAAAAAGGTTAATATTCGATTGGCCATTACTTCAGATATTTTCTCTATATTTTTGGAGATCTAGATTATTTAGTATTTGTACTTTTATTTATATACTTAACATTCCCTTACAATGTACGAGCAATATTACATATACGAAAATTAACTTGCTTTATTATCTGTAGGATTTTCCACTAACAGAGATATTTACTCGTACAGTTATATTGGGTACATTTTAATTCAATCTGTTGTGGGTTCTTAGTGAAACATTGTAACTTAACTAAACAAATACTATCTTTTGCCTTATTTCACAAATATTATTATGATTACCGCAAAACCTAGGCTTCGCATTATAAGCGCATTTTCAAGTACATTACTGATTCCAAATACGATATTGCAAAGATGAACATGGTGATAAGGCAAAGATAGTCACCACGACTTCTTAATGTATCGATCCTTGCTTAATGTAAAATTACTGCAATGAACATTTTTGACAAATTACATATGGAACTACACAACTTAGCAGTTACACTAGCACGACTAAACACACGTATGAAGAAAGTATGCATCAGGCAGGAACTTTTTATCTATTGATGGATTGAGGCTCAAAGTTTTTCCCCTATCCCAGAGTTGTGAAATCGTCTAAAAGAGGTGAATAATTGAATTGGGTTCTCTCGTTAAACAATAGGTATGGGGATGTACACATGCGGTTTTTTTTTTCTAAAATTTCTAACTGGCTGAGCTTAGCCCCCGTTTCCTCTGTGCGTAACACTTGTAGTTCTGTTATGTAATTGTGGTTTTTGTTAAGGAAATGTTCCGCAAAGAGTGGACCAGGCTTCTTCAATATCCGGCTTGTTTGATGTACTTTAAACCTGGTGCAGATTAACCCCCCCCCCCCCCCCCCCGTCTGTCCAATGTAGAAAGACTGACACTCCCGTCACATGATCTTATAAAGCCCACGTTTGGGATGGCTGGTTGTCTCTTGCATTGAACAAACAAATACCTGTTGTCTAAGGGACATAGAAAAGCACAGAGAAACCCTTTGTCTTCAAAATGTTACTTATCCTGCTTCACGTTTTCTCTATAAAAGATAATCTGCACCAATTCTTTTCCTGTTTGTCTGTGTTTTCCATTGGGGACAGCAGGGACCTGGCTTGCTTCTTTATTTTCTCACCTAGAATTTTGTCAATGGTGTTGAGGACAAATTCATTTTTTGCAGCTATTGTTTTTATTATTTTAAGTTTCTGGTGGACGTCTTCTTGGGACATAGGGATAGAAAGGATTGTCGGATATCAGAGAAGCTTATTGAATTACGAAAGTTGTAAGAACCTTTTGTGAATCTGTGACCTAAGTGTGATTTATTGATGAGCCATGGTCATCTTTCAACATTTGTATATTTCGTGGGAATTTCTATCTTTTTCCTGACATTACTCCATGCTAAATGCAGGTGGTCAACAGTCTGGTCCCCTCCATTAGAAGTACACAGCACATCAATTCTTTTGAACCGTTTATAATAATCTTTCAGTTTTCCACGCCTGTTAGCGTGACTGAAACGTTTGATGACAGTGGTAGCTTAAGAGTTGCCGATTCGTAGGAAAATAGAGCTTTAGGTTTTCCCCGCTTTTCGTTCGTTACCACTCAACATCCCATTTCTTTCTAAACTGTTTTCTTACTTTTTCTTTTTGGCACTTTCAGACATTTGCTGTAGCTTTATGTTCTCGGTGCTCGGGCTACTCTCTTTGATTATCAGCTATTTCATTGATCCACACCCCTGTATGAACTACTGGCAAGTCCATATTCTACCTGACAGGTTGGGATCTGTAATTTCCTGCATTTTCAATCTCCTAAAGTTATGAGTCTTCGGATTTTGTAACGAATACAAGAGTGTCCTGCAACGCTGTCAATGTTTATTAGATTCTGCACTGACTCAAGCGTATTTAGAATAGCGAATTGATCAGTTTGGTTTTCCAATTTAAGATGTAACTGACGATTAAAATTCTTCTTAATATACAGGGTGGTCCACTGATAGTGACCGGGCCAAATATCTCACGAAATAAGCGTCAAACGAAAAGACTACAAAGAACGAAACTCGTCTAACTTGAAGGGAGAAACCAGATGGTACTATGGTTGGCCCTTTAGATGGTGCTGCGATAGGTCAAACGGATATCAACTACGTTTTTTTAAATAGGAACCCCCATTTTTATTACATATTCGTAAAGAAATATGAATGTTTTAGTTGGACCACTTTTTTCGCTTTGTGTTAGATAGCGCTGTTATAGTCACAAACGTATAAGTTCGTGGTATCACGTGATATTTCGCTAGTGCGAACGGTATTTGCTTCGTGATACAATACCCGTGTTAAAATGGACCGTTTACCAATTGCATAAAAGGTCCATATCGTGTTGATGTTTGGCTATTGTGATCAAAAAGCCCAACGGGCGTGTGCTATGTATGCTGCTCGGTATCCTGGACGACATCATCCAAGTGTCCGGACCGTTCCCTGGATAGTTACGTTATTTAAGGAAACAGGAAGTATTCAGTCACATGTGCAACGTCAGCCACGACCTGCAACAAATGATGATGCCCAAGCAGGTGTTTTAGCTGCTGTCGCGGCTAATCCGCACATCTGTAGCAGACAAATTGCGCGAGAGCCGGGAATCTCAGAAACGTCGGTATTGAGAATGCTATATCAACATCGATTGCACCCGTACCGTATTTCCACGCACCAGGAATTGCATGACGACGACTTTTAACGTCGTGTACAGTTCTGCCACTGGGCACAAGAGAAATTACAGTACGATGACAGATTTTTTGCACGCGTTCTACTTAGCGACGAAGCGTCTTTCACCAACAGCGGTAACGTAAACCGGCATAATATGCACTACTGGGCAACGGAAAATCCACGATGGCTGCGACAAGTGGAACATCAGCGACCTTGGCGGGTTAATGTATGGTGCGGTATTATGGGAGGAAGGATAATTGGCCCCCATTTTATCGATGGCAATCTAAATGGTGCCGTGTATGCTGATTTCCTACGTAATGTTCTACCGATGTTACTACAAGATGTTTCACTGCATGACAGAATGGCGATGTACTTCCAACATGATGGATGTCCGGCACATAGCTGGCGTGCGGTTAAAGTGGTATTGAATTGCATATTTCATGACAGGTGGATTGGTAGTCGAAGCATCATACCATGGCTCGCATGTTCACCGGATCGGACGTCCCCGGATTTCTTTCTGTGGGGAAAGTTGAAGGACATTTGCTATCGTGATCCACCGACAACACCTGACAACGTGCGTCAGCGCATTGTCAATGCAAATGCAAACATAACGGAAGTCTAACTACTCGCTGTTGAGAGGAATGTCGTTACACGTATTGTCAAATGCATTGAGGTTGACGGACATCATTTTGAGCATTTATTGCATTAATGTGGTATTTACAGGTAATCACGCTGTAACAGCATGCGTTCTCAGAAATGATAAGTTCACAAAGGTACATGTATCACATTGGAACAACAGAAATAAAATGTTTAAACGTACGTACGTGCTGTATTTTAATTTACAAACCTACCTGTTACCAACTGTTCGTCTAAAATTGTGAGCCATATGTTTGGGAATATTACAGCGCCATCTATCACAAAGCGAAAAAAGTGGCCCAACTAAAACATTCATATTTCTTTTCGTACTACACGAATATGTAATAACAAATGGGGGTTGCTATTTAAAAAAAACGCAGTTGATATCCGTTTGACCTATGGCAGCGTGATCTCACGGGCCAACCATAGCGCCATCTGGTGTTCCCCTTCAAGCTAGACGAGTTTCATTCTTCGTAGTTTTTTCATTTGTCGCTTATTTCGTGAGATATTAGGCCCGGTCACGGTCAGTGGACCACCCTGTATAATGCAACCCCTGAAACCATTCCTTCATATCAATTGGATCAGTAAAAATGTAGAAATGGGACAGGATGTGTACACCAGTGCTTTAGTGACGAAATGAGTGAGGCATTGTATACGGTATATGATATAGGAGACGTAGACTATAAAGAACTACAGTCTGTATGATTTTAAACTGATATTTCCTATTCTTAACACTGTTTCCCTTAGACCCATTATTAATTACTAATAGGTGAGAGGTGCCCTAGTTGTACCACTTTCGAGACTTTCTTTTTATTATAGCTTACCCTCGGTAGTTACATATCGTCCTCTAAGCCAGAATTTGTTCTCGTTATCCGATTCAAAGATTGGAAATTCTTAGAAAAATAAACACACTGCACTTAAGTTTATAAGTACCTGCAAGTGGTGTGAATGATAAAAATCATGCTTTATAATTTGTACCAGTGGATGCATAAATTGTTCCAACTTTATAAACTATGTTGTTGAGTTTAAAGGTACGTACTAGTCTAACTTTAAGAAAATGTTGCACATTTTATTTCTTACGTCGTTATTTGCAAGCACTGCAGTATAACATTTCCACTCCTTTCCCCATCCCTGCACACTTTGCATGAACTCGCATTTTGCCATTCATCCATCTGATCATTTCTTACATTGGATCTTCCTCCCACGATACACTACAGCATTCATCCGTTTTGCGAATGAATTTCTGTGGTGGCTTACCTGCAGAGTAGCTAAAATACTTCCTGCTCATAGGTTGTAGCGTAACAAATTATTACGTGTTGTCAGCTTGCACTGAAAGCGTAGCTTGGCTTGTCGCTGGGAGGGGTGCAGATTTTTGTTCCCACTCTCGCTAAGCTAACGCCGGCTACTGCGCCGGGCGAGAGGTGCTCATGACTAATGCTGCGTGCAATACGTTGCTCATACTCTCTATGAATCTGAAGAAGTACTATTAAATATTAATCGGTCTTTTTCATACTTGGTGTACCATTTTTCTATGGATAACACAACCATACTGCTGAAATTTCAAATCAATAACTTCAATACCTTTGGAGATATAAATTTTTACCTAAAACACATAATAACCTTGCTGGCATTGTGAAAACGACTTAGGGACTGTAATGTATTCACCTGCAGCATCAATTGAAACTACAATCAAGACGATAAGTTCACATAATCTAATTTTGTGGAATTACCACAGATTTCTGGCGTAATTAAAAATACCTTGGAAAATTATTATTTCTTCCTGTGTTGGTTGTCAGGGTTTTGGAGAGACTGGGAGATTGAATGCAGGACATGCACAAAGTGAGAATGTGATATTTATTAAAAATATGTAAATATATGCATGAGAAATTTGTTGTGCAATAGGAAAATTTGTGATTTAGGCCCTACAGAACTTGATTTAGCAAAAGGCAGCCGGATGAGGCGCTGAGTGCTAGATTTATTATTAACTTATTTTGTGGAAAGCAGTAGTATTTTGTTCTCATTAAAGTTCATTTAGTTACGGAAATACGAGATTTCTAACCTGCATTACTTGCGATAGTCTGATTGCTTGACTTTAGTAATACCGCGAGTATACAAGTGCTCGAGATGATCTGATTGGCTGCTTAACATACAAACCAATAGGTATTCAGCATTTCCCTCGCGTTTGATTAGGGCTTTGTGCCTCTGATCTATGAGTGCAGAGTCGCTCGGGAGCAGTGAAGAAATTCGCGCGTTTGATCGGTTCTCGTGTGCTGTGGAAGAGCGACTACAGTTTGAGTATTTTATCAACGTTTGAGCCTTGTGACTGGTTTATTTAAGGAGATATTTGCGAGTGAAGATTTCATGTCATACATAGACACCGCGTGGCATATTTCTTGCAGATAACGAGATATTGTCGCGAGCACTTCTTTATAAGAAGCCTACTGAACGAATGAATGCGTTAACTCGCAAGACAACGTGGCTCAGTCATTGTTAAGGACGTTCAAAGTGTTGGATCTGACTAAGTATCTTCTGGCTGTTTTCTAGTGTCAACTTGTAACAGAGACAGTCAGCAACGTTGCATAATTGGTATCGGAGTATCATATACAGACTTGATAGTCATTTTCCTTGTTTTAAAGACATTAAACCAATTAGAAGGAAATTTTTGACATTTTTTTCAAGCGAGTCATGCAAGAATCCCGAAGGTTCGGTGGTTTAAGTAATTTTCAGCTGCTACCCATGGACAGAAGTTATGTGGCCTTTGTATAGAAGGTATTTAATCGAATTTTCGGCAACGCTGCTTTCGTCAAAAATGTTCAAATGTGTGTGAAATCTCATGGGACTTAACTGATAAGGTCATCAGTCCCTAAGCTTACACACTACGTAACCTAAATTATCCTAAGGACAAACACATACACCCATGCCCGAGGGAGGACTCGAACCTCCGCCGGGACCAGCCGCTGCTTTTGTCGCCTAAGCCTGTACGTACCATAGCAGAGTGAAAGGGCAAACAACCAGAAGCCAATTCAGGTAGATGGACAAATAGCTTAATGGGTAGTGAGCGACCAACCCGGTAAGGTGCAACATGGAACTGTGGTTCTACATTTCTTCTCCTGTGCTTCTATTAAGTCTCTTTTGTTTGTAAATGCAATGCTCGTCAGCTCACAGGCTTGGCTCTGAGCACTATGGGACTTAACATCTTAGGTCATCAGTCCCCTAGAACTTAGAACTACTTAAACCTAACTAACCTAAGGACATCACACACATCCACGCCCGAGGCAGGATTCGAACCTGCGACCGTAGCAGCAGCGCGGTCCCGGACTGCAGCGCTAGAACCGCACGGCCACCGCGGACGGCGTCAGCTCACAGCCCCATTGGCTAGGCCTTGCACTTTTGCTTGCAGCTTTCTTCAGTTCCTTCGCGCTGGGCCATATTTCTTGGATGGACACTTACAGCCCCGGTTTTGCCTGCCTTGGCTTCTACTACATTGAAATTATGAAGAAATCTGTTTCTTTCTGTAATATCGAAGGCGTCCGACATGCTTGAACCGAACATCTTACCTTCACTTGTAAGAACATGCACTTTCAGTTCGTTCGAAAACCCTTTACGGCACCGAAATATTATTATATCCTCTTATGAATTCTTGTTTTTCAGTATCCTTGTTAGTTGTTGGCTTAGGCGCACTTTATACGGCTGAGCTTACCTTTAATCCGTGATCCCAATTTAAATATATTGTTACGAGCTAAATGCAATTTATCTGTGCTTCACATTCCATAAGGTCTTTCCGTTGCCGTACTATAATACAAAATAATTTAATTAATAACTTAGGATAAATAACACAATATAAAATTCACCGCACCGCATCATTTCTAAACATTATGCTGCACTAATAATGTAAACGAGTTTTTAAAAGCGCCCTTTGCGACCCGTATCTTAAATTCTGCCAGTAAAATACGGGGAACTCGAAGTCGTAAATACAGACAATGTCATCATTTGCCCTTCGTTATTTTCCTCCAAACGAAGCGGCACGCATACAGATGCATGGCTACGTCTGTTTCACGTATTTGGTTGCTACATAAGTTCGTAGCCTTTCTCCAACATTTTTGTGTACGTACCACTGCTCGTAAAAGTCTGTCAACGCTGGAGCAAGTCTTAGATTCCGTGACTGTAGAAATCATGCCATTTTGCTGCGAAGAAATCGACCCATTGTAACAACAACAACCGTACATATAATAATTTTTTTCTTCTGATTTTCGTTAAATTAGTGTAAGCAAGGTTTTAATTTCATTTCTTTTTCTTTTCGTGTTATTATGTTAAAGACACTGTAAACACATTTCGATGTAAATTTTAATATTTATGTTAAATTTCAAGTAATGTTATAATAGAAGTGAAGTTTAAATAATGTTGGGAATATTGTAAGATGTGAAAGTTGTAATTGTACGCCTGGTCCATACGTAGGCAATGTATTAGGATGTGTGGAATGTAAAACCTTTGGTGAATACCCTATCTGTAGGGGAGAGGTAAAAGGTGGATGGCAGGCGCGCGCGGGAAAATGCACACGGGCGCGGTACGGCATAACGGGCTCAGTAGTCAGTCGGAGTTGGGCACCGGTCTGAGGAACACGTTCCGGATCGAGGAGGCTATCCTGGAAAAAGTGGTTTCATTTGAGCCTCGGATGTGCCGTTTCCGACGACTATACAGCATGGCTATATCCAATAGGCACTGAATTGAAAAGGATTACAACGCCAAGAAGAAGCAAAGTGCCGATACAGCAAGAGCCATAGCTGTGATTGTATGTGTGCTGTGCGCCTCGACATCTCGCTGCCCGCCAACCGCCGCATCGACTTGCACAGGTCAATTCTTTACAAGTGTATCCGTATGGACCAGTGTTAAATTTGTTACTAACTGTTCAATAATAACTTGACTTTTACCAGAATTGCCATATTAATTAATTATCCTAATCACTAACCTGGACAGGGTCCTTTCCGCATGTTGTGCAATCCGAGTGTCCCGAAATGAAGATATAAAGTTCATGTTAATGAGAATTACCTGCAGACCCATCTATATCAGAATGATGTTTAAAGAATTTTGTTGTTAGTGAATATTTTGGTAAATAATAGATCTGACAAAATTTGAAGATAATGTTGAAAGTGGTTTAGTAATGAAGCTTAATTAATTAGAGAGACGAAAATAATGGTAGTTAAATGGGGAATTAATAAGACAAAAAGAATAGTAACTCCTAATTTTAAATCTTGAGTACTTAATGCTTTCAATAGTTAATAGTTTCAACACAGTGACCATAACAGTTTCAGGGTCCCCCCTCCCCCCTTCAATCTTTTCTTCTCTATTCATTTAAATGCTAAAGTGCACGGCACTGATTTGACCTGCAAAGTGAAAGCTAATATAAAACCTAAATTTATCAGTGTTGTTTTCCTTATTAAGATTGACATTGTATGTGTGTTTCAAAAGTGCTATTTCTAGGGCAACCTATGCCCGATTTCAGTTGGATCAATAGACAAAACGCAGTAGTAGTAATCATTGTGGTGTAATGTTGTGTATTTGTAGCTTGTCCAAATCAGTACAGAAAGGGAAGATACTAGTTTAGTAGATTTTTCTGGTTCTAAAATTTTCCATATAATGCAGTATTACTACGTGTTGTTATGTTTGTACGTACATCCACTTGTACAAGGGAAAAACTTACTTAATGACTTACTTAATGCCTAATTAGGCTGGCGACCGTATTATTAACCATTGGTAGCATCTACTGTATGTGTTTCTTGTCCGTATTAACGTGTAGTTGCACTTTATACTAGCTTGACGTATCATTGTTGTTACTGACTGGGTATAAGTCCGATTTTGCTTCCATTCAGGTACACGCGGTCATCATATTTAATAAAATCCTTTCTGATAAGGTGAAGCCCGTCAACTTATCATAGTACAGGCTTTAAAGAGTTAACGTACGCAAGAGCGGGGACGTTACACCATGATCGGAGAGCATCCGGAAAGGAAGTTCTTTGAAGAGTGTACGATAAGGAGAGGAAAATGTGAAAATCTGAGATCACAGTATCAGGTGAAAAGTTAGGTGCGGAATAACTTCCCAACACAATTCCTGAATAGCGTTTCTTGGCAGTCAAACACAATGATTTCGGGCTTTGTCGTACGGTAGCATCACTTCACACAGGCTTCCTGGTCGCTGTTCTTGGATTGCGTCCACAAGAGGGGCGGTTTAGCGATGATACTGAAATTGGGAAGCATGCTGTCTCATCACTGATCGGTGTTGAAATTATTGTAAAATTCCTAAAATTGTTTGCACTATCAACTGTGATGCTCATTATTACAGTACATCGACGGTGTCTGTTGCATCCCATCTGTCCGCTGGTACGCTTTCGATTACCATATAATGATTGACTGACATCGCTTGTTTGAGATGGAGAATGAGTCTTGGTAGAGGGGCAATATCTTCTGGGGATGGCTAGCACCGAAACAGTGATCGCGCACATGACTGCAACACCAGGAATCAATCGAAACGGACCACAGAGCTATCATCTATTCCTTCCCCTTAAATGCAGAGACCATCGATCACCTTCGGACAGCAGTTTGGAAACGCTCCACAGAGCTCCGAAACTCTTCCGGTTTCCTTATGTGGTGACTGTCCTTTATTTCAAATCATCCAGTATGTGTGTGTGTGTGTGTGTGTGTGTGTGTGTGTGTGTGTGTGTGTGTGTTGTGGTAGAAGCAGCATCAACATAATTTACGCTGAGTGATGTCTAGTTTTTTTGTGAGAGGCAGTGGATCAGAACTTGTTAATGTCAGTTTAGAACCTGACACAGACCTCGGAGTCTTGGCAGAAAATACAAAATGTATGGCACTGTACAAGTGTGTTACAGCAGAAAAAAAAACGATGTTTCCAACAACTACACGGGAGCCTCTCTTGCGACTGACAGTGTGGTGTCACTGCCAGACACCACACTTGCAAGGTGGTAGCCTTTAAATCGGCCGCGGTCCGTTAGTATACGTCGGACCCGCGTGTCGCCACTATTAGTGATTGCAGACCGAGCGCCGCCACACGGCAGGTCTAGAGAGACTTCCTAGCACTCGCCCCAGTTGTACAACTGACTTTTCTAGCGATGGTTCACTGACAAAATACGCTCTCATTTGCCGAGACGATAGTTTAGCATAGCCTTCAGCTACGTCATTTGCTACGACCTAGCAAGGCGCCATTGTCAGTTGCTATTGATATTGTAAATAATGTACAGACAAGAGCTACCGTCAACATTAACGGATTAAAGTTAAGTATTCCACCATCTGCGTCCGTTTTTCTAAGTTCTAATTTCCTTGTCCTGTTCCAGACCTCACGCCAGCCTGCGTGAGCTTAAACGCGTGCCTTTAGGCATCCTCTATTCATACGGGTTGGCTCTACTGCCAGCCCACAACAGACAGTATAGTCAGTGGTATACGGACGTCCTCCTCCTATAGTACGGGCGTTGACACTTTACACTGGTCTGTGCAAGCGACTTCGATCACTTGATGTCTGCTCCAGTAGGTCAACTCAGTTTAGCCTATTTTTACACAGGCTGCAGAATGTCGTGGATATAACTCTCTCTGACTTCTGCTCAGTTCCGACTTAAATTGGGTCACACGCGCAAAACTGCAGGGGTGGCAGCGCAGATTCTGAGGAACAGTTGCAAGATGCATAGGGACTATCTAAAACCACGTTGGAGTTTTACTGTAGCAGATAGGTCCGAAAAAGTTGACTCGTTTCGAGATATGAGAGTGCTAGAAATATGATTCACTAGTGGCTGTAATGATTAAAACACTTCTCAATAGGATGCAATGCAGGTATGTGATCGAATGAAAAGACTTGATTCCAAATCGCAGACAGCATTTCTACAGGAAATCGTAGCACTAGAGATCTGAAAAGCCTGTGTACACTTTATATGACCTCAATTAGCACACCATCTACTGTTTGTGATCATTCTCAATCGGCCATCGCCTATTCGCCAGTGGATATATCGCAAAACAGCTGACGTGGCATCGAGGCAGAATGCGTTACAAATACTGGAGAAACATATAGCGGCGGCATGAGAGAGTTGCAAATACCAAGTTAATACTGCGCCCCTTAGTCGAATATCTTTCTGAATTCGGTGATTTTATTACGAGCTTTCACCGTTGGCGACGTGTAACTGCACTGTTGCTCTAATAGTATACACTCCGGCGATCACCGTCTACAGGGTGGTCCATTGATCGTGACCGGGCCAAATGTCTTACGAAATAAGCGTCAAACGAAAAAACTACAAAGACGAAACTTGTCTAGCTTGAAGGGGGAAAGCAGATGGCGCTATGGTTGGCCCACTAAATGGCGCTGCCATAGGTCAAACGGGTATCAACTGCGTTTTTTTTTAAATAGCAGCCACCATTTTTATGACATATTCGTGTACTACGTAAAGAAATATGAATGTTTTAGTTGGACGACTTTTTTCGCTTTGCCCAAGTAGGTGTTTTAGCTGCTGTCGCGGCTGATCCGCACATCAGTAGCAGACAAATTGCGTGAGAATCGGGAATCTCAAAAACGTAGGTGTTGAGAATGCTATATCAACATCGATTGCACCCGTACCATATTTCTATGCACCAGGAATTGCATGGCGACGACTTTGAACGTCGTGTACAGTTCTGCCACTGGGCACAAGAGAAATTACGGGACGATGAAAGATTTTTTTCACGCGTTCTATTTAGCGACGAAGCGTCATTCACCAACAGTGGTAACGTAAGCCGGCATAATATTCACTATTGGGCAACGGAAAATCCACGATAGCTGCGACAAGTGAGAACATCAGCGACCTTGGTGGGTTAATGCATGGAGCGGCATTATGGGAGGAAGGATAATTGGCCCCCATTTTATCGATGGCAATCTAAATGGTGCCGTGTATGCTGATTTCCTACGTAATGTTCTACCGATGTTACTGCAAGAGGTTTCACTGAATGAGAGGATGGCGATGTACTTCCAACATGATGGATGTCCGGCACATAATTCGCGTGTGGTTGAAGTGGTATTGAATTGCATATTTCAAGACAGGTGGATTGGTCATCGAAGCACCATACCATGGCCCGCACGTTCACCGGATCTGACGTCCCCGGATTTCGTTATGTGGGGAAAGTTGAGGGATATTTGCCATCGCGATCCACCGACAACGCGTCAGCGCATTGTCAATGCATGTGCGAATATTACGGAAGGCGAAATACTCGCTGTTGAGAGGAATGTCGTTACACTTATTGCCAAATGCATTGACGTTGACGGACATCATTTTCAGCATTTATTGCATTAATGTGGTATTTACAGGTAATCGCGATGTAACAGCATGCGTTCTCAGAAATGATAAGTTCACAAAGGTACATGTATCACATGGGAACTGTGGTGTCACTGCCAGACACCACACTTGCTAGGTGGTAGCTTAAATCGTCCGCGGTCCATTAGTACATGTCGGACACGCGTGTCGCCACTGTGATCGCAGGCCGAGCGCCACCACACGGCAGGTCTCGAGAGATGTACGAGAACTCGCCCCAGTTGTACGACGACGTTGCTAGCGACTATACTGACGAAGCCTTTGCTCTCATTTGCCGAGAGACAGTTAGAATAGCCTTCAGCTAAAGTTAATGGCTACGACAGCAAGGCGCCAATTGTATCAGTGCATGTATCTTACGAGTCTCATCTGTATAGTCAAGAGAGATGTACCAAAGGAAGCATTAAAAGTTAAGTATATTCCAAAGATACGTATTTTCTTTATAGCAGTCATAACGTATCCTGTTCCAGACTTGACGCCAGTCGGCGTGTGTGTACGCGTACCTTTCGGCTTCCTCCTCAGTGTGGCGTGACGAGCTTGTTACGCCACAACAGGAACAAGCGAAATAAAATGTTTGAACGTACCTACGTTCTGTATTTTAATTCAAATACACACCTATTACCATCTGTTCGTCTAAGATTGTGAGGCATATTTTTGTGACTATTACATCGCCATCTATCACGAGGCGAAAAAAGTGGTCCAACTAAAACATTCATATTTCTTTACGTACTACACGAATATGTAATAACAAATGGGAGTTCCTATTTAAAAAAAAAACGCAATTGACCTATGGCAGCGCCATCTAGCGTGCCAACCATAGCGCCATCTGGTTTCCCCCTTCAAGCTAGAAAAGTTTCCTTCTTTGTAGTTTTTTCGTTTGACGCTTATTTCATGAGATATTTGGCCCCGTCACGATCAATGGACCATCCTGTATATTCAGTGTCGCGGTATGTGTCTGGAAAAGCGACATCATTCGGAGGTAATGCCTTACCTTGATTTATTAGACTTGTATAGCTTTTAATATGGATATCGTTAGTAATACTTGTGAGCACCTGTAGAACCAAGGCCGAATTTGACAGTACCATAGTCGCTGAGATCGTGTTTTTAACATCTGGCACCTTGTTAGTTGGTTACGTTTCTCTCTCCGAGACACTGTGGTACCACTTGCAAGAAAAAGTTATGAGATTTTTCCACCCATCGCTGACTTTCGATCACTATTGTTTCATATCACCGGCAATCAATTATTGACGAAGTAATATACTTAATAGTAGGGGATGAGTAATAGCTTCGCCTTGGCCATCAGGATTATAAAGTATGTGTGTGTGAGTATGTTCCGACATGTGCAAAGAAAATGATTATGTCCAGGTGTAAGGACGGTATGGATCTGATATAGAATACTGCCATAGCCACAAAGGAAATGAAAGATTTTCTTTTTAATTGGAGAAGCATGTCAAGTCATAAGAATGGTACAGATTTCCAGAGCCATTGTCGTCAGCAAGGGGTATTTAAGATAGCTGGCACATTGTCGAATGTCGTCCAGTTGAGACCGCGATCGTAATACTTAATTGTAAGTACAGTGATTAAGTATATGTGGCCGGTTTCCTAGGACGATTCTGTCTGGTGTGTGAGAAGTACATGGCGACGGTGGCCTGTGGCGGGGATGGTTCACGTTTTCCGCTAACGGCAGGAACTGTCCAAATGTAAAGATCGGTTGGTGTACAGGAATGTAGCTGACTTAACGGTGTCACCCTCTAGACGGTAGAATAGTGGATGTGTTGTACAGCCTTCGTGATCGCGTGTGTTCTCGGTGGAAATCTGAAAGATTCACCACGGACGTGTGTTTGCGCTGGACCGTTATTCCCTCCCATGTAAATTATGCTGTTGATTGCTTCTGCGCATTTCCGGTCGTTATTTGGTCGAGAGATCATCGATTGTGGTGTGAGTTGTGGGCATCTAGAAGGTGAAGGATAGAATACAAGTTTTCCGGTTCTCTAGACATAAGAAGTACCTTAATTGACTTTGTAAATTATAAGGATGATTTGTAATCTGTTATATCACCGACTTCGGTATTCGATAGTAGAAATATCAGTTTCCTCTATTTTTTTTCGAGTTTTCACGTAAAGATCTTCGCAGACGAGACAAATTTCTAGTTACTCAGTAGTTTACAGTATGCTGCATCTCGCTGAGGTTTTGGGTTTCTAGAGAAATAATTTCCAGCCTATATCTTCGGAATTATACTGTGCAAGCGATACTGCTATGCAAACGATTTTGCTGCGTGCTTGATATCCAGTAGTATCGCATAAATGCTGCGATATTCTGGCAAAACGTGTGAAAGTACATATGTTCTTATAATCCCAGAGTCTGAAGATGGGTATAGAAACCAAGCAAGGAAACAGGTCGCGTCCAGCAACAGTAAGGGCGCGTTTATGATGCCACCCCGTTGCTCGCTGGCATGGCACAGCGATGATGAATCAAACACAAAGAATCCTACCACCCCATTTAGCGTGCACCATCGCAGCTCGCGCCCCACGCTGCCGCTACTCGCTACGATCCTCGGCAGGCGATGATATCAAGCTGGTTTGTGTTTCGCCCTACGACCATCGCCGCCCGGCCTGTACTGTGATTGGCTGCTTCAAGCTCACTATAGCAAAGCGCTGTTTGACTGCTTGTTGCGCACGTGGTACTTTCGTGTACCATCGCGCACAATATTGTTTGTTGGATGCAGTTTCTGTACAGGCCACATACAATAAGTTACTATTTGAAGCAAATAATTATTTCGGCCGTTTTTGAACGGAACGCCATCTGGGACCAGAGGCATGCAGATCATCACAACCATTTCACACTGGATAAACTGTGGAAAGAAGCTTCAATAAAATGTGGAACATGTAAGTTGCATTTCAATTTAATTTCATTACACAATACTTTCTTCACTAAACGAACACTGAAACAGATTACTTATTTATGTAAAACATAAGCAGCATATTGTCTGTTGCATAACACAATATTTTATTCATTATAGAAACGCTTAAACAGGTTCCTTATCTCGATAGCTTCAGCAAGAGCTGCATTGTTTCTTCTTGATGGCTCAACTCCAGGAAGTACATCTCTGTACGCCACATTGTTCAGTACATTCTCTTTGTCCACAATCATAATATGTAAAACGCAAACAGCTTTCACAGTCAGTTCTGCAGTCCCTACTTTCGTTTCAATTGGTTTGTTTAGTAATCGCCACTTTGCAGCCGTAATTGCAAAGGCACATTCAACAGTTTTTCTAGTTCATGAAAGAACTTTGTTGAACTTTTCGTTCGAACAATCACGATTTCTCCTGGCAAAAGATTTCATCAGGTGTCTGAGAAGAGAGTACGCTTCATCTCCTATGAAGACAAAGGGGGCTTCAACAGCAGTACCTGGTAGAAAGTCGTCTTCACGAATGTGAAGCATGACTTTCACCATTTTATCGTACAAAATAGACATCCTGAAAGTGCCTCCGTCACTTTGTTTTCCAAATGCTCCAACTTCAATAAAAGTAAATTTACAGTCTGCATCACACACAGCCTGCAGAACTATTGAAAAGTACTTTTTGTAATTGAAAAACATAGAACCAGACCATTTAGGGCTTACAATTCGTATATGCTTCCCATCAATAGAACCTAGAAAGTTTGGAAACTCCCACTTCTTGTAAAACATTTCAGCTATTTCTCTGAATTCTTCTTCCGTTGGTGGCTTCATATGCAATGGTTGTAGTGTTTCCCACAACACTGATAAAACCTGTTTTACAATTTGAGAAACAGTAGTTATTCCTACTCGAAACTCTCCTGCTAGGCTTCCATACGAGTTCCCTGTTGCCAAGAACCTGAAATTAAAAAAAAAAAGTTTGTTACTTTCCACTGTGTATTTATGTAACTACATTCTGTACTTAATAGAACTGGTTATTCCTTAAAGTTTCTGCAAAGATATTTCTCCCCTTATTTCAGCAGTCTGGGATGATAAGAAAAAATGGAAAAGTCTTCGACAGCAGTTCAAAGAAAGGCTGAACGCGCTTCCTAGACACGCCTCAGGCGGTGCTGCTCACACGGCCCCAGTACAGTGACCGTATTTCGAGGCTAAGACGTTCTTACGAGATAATTTTGAACCTAGAGCGACAAGTGGGAATTTGGATTCCGAGGAAACCAGCGATACGACTGAACACAACAGCGAGTATAGTTCTCATTCTGATGAAGCTCATAGGCAACCAACGAACATCTTTAGCATCACCACTTTCACTAGTGTCTTCTGATCGCGCTGAGACACCACCAGACTCTACATCTGCTGAACGTGGTGCCTATAGGAAGAGACCACGACCTGTGGACCCAATTGCAATTCACTTGATAGAAATTGAAAAAAGAGAAGTTGCGTATGCGAAAAGAAAAAGGGTCGCTGTTATCAGAAAAAAACGATGAAGATGTTGCTTTCTTCATGTCTCTTCTTCCTCACGTGAGACCCATGACTCCTTTCGACAAAATGTCGTTCAGAATAGATGTATTTATTGTTGTTTTTATTTGTAGGTATCGTGTTAGTCTTTCGTATCCCTGTAATTCAAAATCATGCAACAGAAATATATTGTACAGGATCTGTCGTTAGTAATTAGGTGTAATATTTTTTAAAGTTATAGTTACATCTAAGTTATAAATTTTACTATTAGGACAACCATAAGCAGATGGCAGATGTAGTACATAAAGTAGATATAAAATAAAATCTGACGAATACTACCTCAGAGTGAGTACCAGGCGCTCCTCCACAGAAATTGCATTAACAATGTACGGCCGAATCTTCATCTGTTTAGCTATTCCCGGTTCGATGAGATTTAGAATGTACTGGAAAGTTTCTTGCGACATTCGTAAATGTCTCAAAAAGCGATCTGGATAGTTTATGAGCTGTTGATAATACTTGTGAAAGTATCCGTAGTGAGGGCGTTCAGCATTCAAAGGGTGCACTTCGTACTTGCTCTTCCTTCTCCTTTCCAACAACCACATTTTTGTAGCGAACGAATCAGTGTCATTGTCGTCAGACGATGTGGAGAACATGTTTTACGCTTGACGCCACTTTCCTGTCCTGTAACAGCTGAAGGATGAATACACACGGCGAGCAGCGAGGCGCCTGCAGCGACATGCGACAAGGCTGCCGGCGACCAGCGAGGTTCAAATGGTTCAAATGGCTCTGACCACTATGGGACTTAACATCTGAGGTCATCAGTCCCCTAGAACTTAGAACTACTTAAACCTAACTAACCTAAGGACATCACACACATCCATGTCCGAGGCAGGTTTCGAATCTGCGACCGTAGCGGTCGCGCGGTTCCAGACTGAACGCCTAGAACCGCATGGCCACTGCGGCCGGCCCGACCAGCGTGTTCCGTGTGCCAGCAGCCAGCTGCGAGAAGGCAGCCTAAACGTACCCTGATGCCCTTTTGCCAAGGAGAACAGACCCAGCCCTTATACAACTGTTTGGACAGTGACCTCGGTCGGCTGAGAGCGTTCTCGTCATGCCTTGGGCCAGTGTGTGTGCGGGGGCAGATGGCTTGTGACTGTCGGCTGAGGTGGATGACCTACCAATTTCGCAGTAAATATCTATATACAGTCCATGTGCTTATGGTGTCTGCCTTCGTGGTATATGTAGAGGAGACTGATGGTCGATACTTATATGCAGGATGCAGAAGGTATGATTTTGTATGGCGCAGGGTACGAATTGTGTGTTTACTACATCGATACAGTATGTGGTGTTACACAGCCGGGTTGGAGATCATTTTATTGCTGAAATATATAAGCTTTCCTACGGTCGCAGGTTCGAATCCTGCCTAGGGCATGGGTATGTGTGATGTCCTTAGGTTAGGTTTAGGTAGTTCTAAGTTCTAGGGGACTGATGACCTCAGATGGTAAGTCCCATAGTGCTCAGAGCCATACAAGCTTTCCTCGACAGTGGCAGAGCAGTGTAACTGAGGGAGTGTCTTTCCGTATTTCATGATCTGTAGACCACTTTTGCAAGGTTTAACTGTCAGTGCAATATGGCGACCTGTACAAAATAGTTTTGCCACTGAATGTCTCATCTGCAGAGAAAAGTGGCGGACAGTGCTCCCACACCAGCAGCATCAGAAATTTGGCGGGTAAATTCAGTAAAAGCCAAACAGATTGCTCCTTTAATTCACAAGACATCCTTTTTGCTGTGGCACAGGAGCCTCTACAGAATGATTAGAACAAGATGGCGGCAAGCTATCTACAGAAAGTTCTGAGAGTAAGTTCTTCGTTCAAGTATACACCTATATGTAAGTGACCATCCATCTCTGGTGTGATGCGGTTCCTTATCTGCCGTTGTGGCATTAGGGCATTCCAAACCAGCTGCTGTAGGACACAGAAAATTCCAGCCATTTTTCTCTCCCGTAGGACAGTTCTTCGAATTCTGTTTGCATAACAGTTCCCATTTTCCCGTCTGTGCTTCGGCAGTGCTGTCTTTCCAAACAACAAGAATGCTTTTATGATTAATGGCGTTTTTTCATGCTTGCACTGACGTGATGAAGGCTTTTAATGGTGAAACTTTTACCATTTCTGAGAATTTTGTTGAAAGGAGGATGTAACGATTTCCAGGAAGGATAACTTGGTATGCCTCGTTAGGACCATCAGGAAGAATGCATATGGTGTTTTTCTGAGGTATTGTCCTAAACAAATAATGTCAGGACAAGAATTTATATACAGACAAGCTGAAACATCACGAAAGATCCTACAACAACAGATACGACCGTTAACTATTTCTTCGACACTTTACGATTACCAAGAGCGAGACTTGGCTGTTATTTACATAGACATGTGACGTCAGTATAACACTGACAACCTTTTACCTGCACCTGCGAGGGCGACCTGCTATGCAAACATCTCGCTCGGCGTTGGACCCACACCTACGAAAGCTATGCGTCAGTCAGGGTGGCATGTAAACATGAGCACGATCAGAGGCGTCTCACATGTGGGATGGGCTGTCCCGTTGGGATTGCTAGTAAGAAAGCATTCGATCATCATTCCGTCTTGGTACTCTGTAGGGAACAGTTCGCTGATACGTCATGGCTGAATTTCTTAACGATAATCCAAATGCGTTTTTACATGCAATGAGTGTTCGTGCACTGCATTATTTCGGCAGTTTAAGTGTTGTGAGCGTGTTCGAAGAGCGTTATAAGAGCATTATTTTGACACACTGCGAGTTGCTTGCGTGTCTGTACATCAGTTTACTGCATTATTTCGCTAATTTACGAGTAGTTTACAGGTATGTAGGCTATTTACTGTGACTCCAAGCTTGTCAGGATGAGTGTACTGTATCAGCGTGAAATCCATTCCTAAATTAATTGTTCCATATTCCCACTGAAACTAAATAAAGTACACTCCTTCCTCTCTCCAACAGCTGGACACTGACGGTCCTTTTCCCGCCATTTTTCCCCAGACCGTGATGGGACGACAGGGTCTTCTGTTGGCAGTACTATGTACTAGGTCAGTTGGACTCTGAACCTCCTGGTGAACACACTGGATGGGGCTACTGACTGTTATTTACATAGACATGTGACGTCAGTATAACACTGACAAGCTTTTACCTGCGCCTGCGAGGGCGAGCTGCTTCGCATACACCTCCCCCGCCCGGTGTTGGACCGGCACCTACGAAAGCTATGCGTGTCCCAGGGTGGCACAGCTACTGCCTGTGACAACTGAAATTGTTTAAGTAAGCAGTGCATGCAAAATAAAGACTTGCGTCCATCCTATCAAGCAGCCCTGCACAGACTGAGTCCTTTTCTCGTCAACATTTTCCCGCCATTTTCTTAGCTTTTTGGAGGTAGCCCAAGTGACCTTTTTCCACCGAAATTTGATTTTCCCGCCATTTTCTGTTGGATGGGGGGGGGGGGCGGTATGTCAGTGGAGGTAACACAACTGAACTATTTTCCCGCCAAAATTTAACTTCCCACCATGATGTCATTGCGATGTTGCCACTTCTATCGCCATCATCTTGTATCAGCCAGGTTGAATAAATCTGGCAACAATGCAGAGTGACGACATGCCCTCCTTGTACCCCTACTTCCGAGCTTCAGTTCAGCATCGATTGAATCTTGGTCGATGGACATCAATCGCTAAACTCTCTGCCTTCCATTCTATGTGATGCGTCTGTCACTTGTGCTTCATCACTCCACCAAAATGTACAGATTCGTAGCTGTTCTACAAGGGACTTATAAAATTAACTCTGATAAGGAACACAAGTCATAACATATATCATTTGGATTTAAAATAAGTCTGCGCCCTTAGGATCCTGTAATAGGAGTTGTGAAACCATATGTATAAAACTTTCTGTATGTCTATCTTTTCAGAGATGGTTGCGGGACTCGGCTGTTCTGTGCAGACTGTCAAATTAAACACCTTTTAGCTGTCTAATTTCCAAACTGTTATTTTATTGGGCTACCAGGATCGGTGATTTATTAAGCCATCTTAAGGTCCCCTGAGCAACGTGTAGGAATATTCCAACCTCGGTTCTGGTCAAAATAGGGGAACTTTGAAGTGGTCACTGTATCATGCAGTAATCTACAGATAGCAGTCTTCGAATGGTGGCCTCTATTTTGACTGGAACTGAGGTTCGAATCTTCGTACATGTCGGTCATGGGGCTTGAAGATGCCGTAATAAATTGCTGAAACTCCTAGCCCAATAAAACAATAATTTGGAAATCGGACGTCTGAAAGGTGCTTGATTTCACAGAATATAAAACCTTCTGTCAGATTAACACCGTTTGCTAAACCGGGAGTCGGGTCTGGTGCCTTTCCTTCTGTGGGCAGTAGTTTTACCGACAGAGCTACCAATTTATCATACGTTTGCTCCTGCCAGTAAACGTCACGCAAGCTGCTAAACTAGCATTATTGGAGGAAGGAATACTGCGGAAAAATGACTAAGCCACCGACCACTTAGGAGATGGTTGCTACAACATATCGATATCTCTGAGGCAGAGTGTAGAGTTCTTGGGGCTTCATGGCCGTTTAAAACACAGTCTGCGCGGGACACGAATCGGAACCACCATTTTTGTTCAGATTTCTTTAGTCTGTTTCAGATTTAAGATATGTAACTTTTTAATGGTTTTCTGGTATAGTGTTTCTGTCCACCAACATGAAGTGCTCCTTGAGGAGTGACCCAAGTACTCCCTTACTCCCTACAGTCTCTCGGTGAATTTCGCGTTAACCATCCACCCATTGGCTTCAGACATCAAACTAATGCCTGCTGCCGACACCGCCTACTTGCTCCAATACCCCAACCTCCTTCGTGCCTGCTTATTGTTTTGACTGAATGTCTCTTCAAACTCCATAGAACTGATCTTCCACTGGTCTTTAGGTGCATTTAATAGGCTTTTAACTGGAGTTCCCCAAGTGCAGGTGTCCTACAGACTCAGCCCATAGATACAAACTATACACATTTCTTTACAAAGGGAAGCAACTTCTTGCAGCTAAGAACCCATATCCGTCTGTCGGTCACAAATAGCTTGGGAAATCCTACTGTTACGCTTCTACAACTCTTATGATTCATGAGAGGAGTTATTATTTGACCCTGAGCCGATTTATTGTATGGAGAACTGTGATAAAAATTTGCTTTCAGAGACAGAAAAGTAACCTGGATAATCTGCTTTTATTGTTATTATTATTCATTAGTTACTGCTTTGATTTAATAATTATTATTATTGCTGATTCAAGGAATCATTGGATTATTATTGTTCAGAGGATATGCGCATGGTAGACTAGAGACCTGCTGCTGCACACTGACTGTAAGCTAGACTCGATGTCTCTGGCGGTCGTCGAAATGCGTGCTGAATCTGCAGGAATCTCAGTCTACGTTTAAGTACGGTCCAATTCTCCTTTTTATGGAAGCCTGTCCGTCGAAGTGGATTTGTTTAAAAGTCTTTAAATTAATGTCCGTATAGAGTTTGCAGGTTCGAGCTTCCACAGTGCAAAGAAAAATCTCGCAAGCATGTACAAATATTTGAAAATGTGAAACCATAAGATGGAAAATAATTTACGCAATATACCTTGTTTATGCTGCCGAGAAATTGGTTTATTGGCTATTATTCTTGCAGAAAATCGGAACGTGCCTTTCAATTAAAGATGGCGGTCTCGCAACATTGCTTTCTCTCTTAGGCAGTAATACATTCGTCCATACTCATTAAGATCAGAAGCTAGTCTATATATTATCACAATAGTTAACGTCGAACCAAAGCTCTCGTAGTTCAAGGAATAGAGTGAGCGTCAGCGATAATGGTGCTTTCTCGCAGTTAGTTGCCCACGAGTACGCTTCAAGACCAGAACTTGGGCACTATTGCATGCAATAACTGCATTTATTTCCATCGCAGGTATGTATTAGTTTCGAAGCGCTTTTGAAGGAATTACGATTACAATCCACGCCCGCCTTCGCAGGTATGTATTAGTTTCGAAGCGCTTTTGAAGGAATTACGATTACAATCCACGCCCGCCTTCGCAGTCCCAGAACATAATCCCTACAAAAACTGCATATATATACATCGAAGGTATGTATTAGTTTTGAAGCGCTTTTGAAGGAATTAGATTACAATCCACGCCCGCCTTCGCAGTCCCAGAACATAATCTCTAGGAGATTAACGATTGCTACTGCGGCCGTAAGAGAAACGATTAAACTAGGCAGCAGCTCTGAGGGGAGCCCATTCTGTGGATCACGAAGGTCAACCCTCCAATTAAATTAAAACTGCAGTCCTGAGCTGCACAGCAATTGAATCCATATTAGCATGTAACAGACGGTCCTGAGCTGCAGAGCAATTGAATCCATATTAGCATATAACAGGCAACATCTGTGGCAATATCACACGTGCCAACAGGGGTTTGACTGATCTACGCACTATTCAAAACCCACGAATATTCAATGATCAGCTACAACAATTCAAATTAATTCAACAGCTGATCTGAGCTGCACGTAAAACAACTGGTAAATCTAAACAACAAACACCTACACAGATAACGAACACAATGACTGCCTAGCTGATCTGTGGAGCAATTAAACCCACACGACAATTTAAACACAACTGCAGCGACTTAAACTAATTCACTGGTCGCCCAGCTGACCCTCACAGCACTTACAACGGCGTTAACATTCGAAACGAAGTCCAAAGCCATAATTCAACCGTCAAAGAATTCCGTTCAAGGAACGGAAAAGCCAGCAAAACAACGTCGACGTGTCCCACAGCACCACCTACCGAAACACAGCCTCGAACAGCCTTCCCTCTCCGTGCAGCCGCCGGAGATCCACACGTCTCCTGCCCTACACAAGAGTCATTACCTGCCTACCCTGCGAGTGACAGATCGAACCAGCAGGCCTTTCAAACTACTTCTCTAACGACTCGAGCCGAAAACCGAGAGATACGCCTGCGGCAAGTGGCATACGGCACAGCACGTAGGAGAGCGTGTCTTCTTAGATTCACCGCGTCGCCGCACAATACACACAGCTCTACACCGAGAACCACCAGCCACTGGATTACAAAGAAGACAGGTGGTAATAAATATAAATAATACCGACAACCAGTTTAATGAGACACGCTTATAAAATGATAACAAGAATACTTTATAGAGCTGTAGAATACCCGGTGGAAGTCGATTTCAGTGAAGCTTTGTTTGTGCTCCGATGTAGAGAAATGCATGACAACAATGGCACAACAATTTATCTTGGGTGACAGGCGTAGCTAGGTTGATAGCAGGTACAAACTAAGAGAAATATTTTGAAAATCTTGAAGGGAATACACTCTTTGACGTTTCCGAACGCTAAGAAGGATCAAATGCAATAAAGGAAAGCTTATACACAACTTGGCCCGAATTCAAACTGCAGTAATAACAGTGTGAAGATATAAAAGATAGACTTATTCTGTAAGTACGTACACTGGACTGGCAGTACAAGAAACCAAGGAAAAATCTGGAAAGGATATTACATCAGTGGACACTGAAGGAATGAGATTAGAATATTAGTCACTAAAAGTGGAAAATGTGTTATCTACCAGCAAAACAACTGAAGATGGCTAACACAGATAGGATACAAACTGCAGACCGGCACTGCGAAGAAATACGTTTCTATACTACTTCACATAAAAATGCACATCTTGGGCTACAAATAGAATTTACACAAAATACGATGTTTGATTTGCAAGCATATATAATTTACGCACCAAGGTGGCGGCATCGAATAATATCCAGGTCAAGATAGCATGTACTGGCGTGAAGTGACCACTTCACGGAGATGGCGCGTCATAAACATTTACTGGTGATCATTAAAAACGTATACTGATGCTATCAGAACACTCGAGGTGGCCACAAACCCCTTGCCATGTACTTGCCACATTTAAAACTACATTTACGTCTCGGACATGATGTCATGTACACTCATGCTCAAAAGTATCCGAACGACCTGACCTGCATTTCGCCTGATTCGCATTCAACCCGCATAACGCGACTGTCTAGCAGGTTCTCTAATCGCTCCTCGGTACAGTCTTTTGACTATTGAAAATGGTTCCAACAAGTCACCACTAGAAAACACTACTCTGTATCGCTATAACTCAAGATGTAAAGTAATACCACGGTACTACAAATATCAGTGAACACCTTATCACTGATAATACTGTCCGTAAGGCTTGTAAGCTCACATTTATTACAATAAATGACATACCTGAAACGTTACCACTCTCATTATTACAACAGATAGGTAATGTACGCAGTACGTTTCTCGTATTCATGATTTCCTCTTCAAGGTAACATACCTTATTTATTTTTTAACACAAAATGACATTAAAAATTTAAGTTATTAACGTGTAGCTAACTAGGTCATCCAGACTAAGCAAAGATTTCGTGACGGACGGAAACTAACAGTCATTCCTGACTAGGCATACAGAGAGTGATATACCCCTATTTTAGACAGTATGAGTTAGTAAATATCAACTTTACATTACATAACGTAAACATTTGTAACGAACGGGTAATCCTACCCAGCATCTATTCTCCCTGTTAACGAACTACGAGAGATGTTAAATATTGCTTCTTCACAAGTAACTTACTTGAAATGCCATGAGGTAAAGGTTTGTGTTGGACAGGGGTTCGAACACAGAACTTAATCTTATTGATGTCGAGGTACAATCAAGTGTGACATATCGGAATTTCTCGGCAGTAGCTAGATATTTTAACTGAAATGACGAGATGAAACATTAATTTTTTCCTTCCCAGGATTCCAACCCAGCACCTGTCGCTGTTTTATCCTAGAGAAAACCTGCAGATGTGGCCGAGCGGTTCTAGGCGCTTCAGTCTGGAACCGCGCGACTGCTACGGTCGCAGGTTCGCATCCGGCCTCGGGCATGGATGTTTGTGATGTCCTTAGGTTAGTTAGGTTTAAGTAGTTCTAAGATCTAGGGGACTGATGACCTCAGATGTTAAGTCCCACAGTGCTCAGAGCCATTTGAACCATTTTCTAGAGAAAACGAACGTTAAATATGGGTTTGTTACACAAGCAGCGACATGTGAGAATGTTCGAACTAGAAATAATATGACGAAGTGTTCAATGCTGACTGGGAATCGAACCCCAAACATATCGTCTCTAGTTCAATCAAGTACAAGTAAAATAAGAGCCCTGTTCCTTTAAATGGCTATCGGTTCATCAAATAAAATAAAATTTTCTAATGTAAGTAAGTTTACTGGTGGCGGTATTTCTGTTTACCATGACTTCCGCCTATGTCATTTCCCAACGTAAAACGCCTCTGCCCAAATGGTAATGAAGGAACGTGCTGTTTAATGCGGATTCTAGATTATGAAGTTTTTCTCTTCAGGTTACCAGAGGTAAAGTAAATCTGTTTGTACCTCTTAAAGTAAATTCCTGATCCCACGCATTGCACTTGTGATAGTTCGTTCCGCCAGACCATTGTGGCCACATTTCCCAGCCCCAGAAGTGTGCTGTAACGGATGATGTGCTTAGCTGATAACATTAGTAACGGTGGAAAAAATGCGAGTCTATTAATTAGTTGAGTAGAAGCAAGCTTCTGACGCGGAGATTATGCTATTTTCATGTCAGTAGGATGTAAAGACTCTTCTAGGCATCATAGCCTCGATGTGAACTCATTTTGAAATTTTCACTAAGTCAGTAAGTTTCTTAGTTCAAGAAAATCTACTGTGAAGTATGAAGTTAGCGGATAATTCGAATATTATCGCCATTATTACTATCATTTTCTTCATACCGCTGCTGGAACACATGTGCCTGAAGATCATTTAATGCCTTTTGGTCATTATAGAAGTAGTTGCCCAAGAACAGGTTCTTTTCTTGTCCACGGAATCTTTTTCATGTTAATATCAAACATTAGTAATTACTCGTAACTTACTCGTAGATTACTTTAAAATTGAAATGATTGATGAAGACGATACTTGATAGCAAAAACACACTGCCTTTCTTCATTTACTTGCGCCTAGAAATGGATGTCGAATACTGCCAAACCAAAAGTTAGGAATCTCACTGCCTTCCGATATACGTCGCTGTCAGTTCTTCCATATGATTTGGTGGACGTGACCTGTTTCAAGTTGTGTATGACAGAGAATGTTTTAGAAAATCAATTGCTTTCCTTTGCAATAAACAGAAAGATTTTCATTCTGTGCTATCCAAGTTCAAAATTTTCACAATATTAGTTCAAATTTAATATTCGCTTCTACAATGTAGGAAAGTATTTCACAGTTGCAAAACCCGCATCTGACTCATTGATGTTACACTTAGTCACTGACCATAAATTCTAGATCAGAGTGACACCATAGTGCAATGCTGCACAACAGGTAACGTCTCTTTTCGCTGCTGAAAAGCAGTTTAGGGTTTCTAGGAACACATAAGTTTATTTATGAAATGCCACATTTCCATACCTTTGTGTATGACACAGCATGCCAATTAAACACAGACCCAATCGAAATCCAAGCGAGTAGTATTTTACTAATTCGTGCAGATAGAGGCACACTTTTGTACAGATACTCAGTTCTATTAAAACAGATTTTGGCGTAATGTTATTGTGGGTAGTTTTATTTCATTTCTTATATACAGTGCACAATTTTCGTAAGGGTTCTTTTAGTGTTGTTAAAACAATAGTAAACATGAGAGAGAAGTTAATCATCAACGATATATGCGAATTCTCTGATGTTATCTATAACAGTCTGACAATGCACATCCATTTTATTGATTACAAGCATGTAGAAAACTTTTTCTGAGTTAAAGCTGTCATACAAGGTTTAAAGAAGAATAAAATGCCACTACCACACGACAGCTAACGTGAATAATACTTTTCTGACGTATTTTGGCACGATGCGCTCCCCAATACATATTACAAAATTTTCGAGATGGATCTGCTGCCTGTCCTTCTATTACATCTGAGAAGAACAAAATGTCGCAGACGTTATCCCTTTTTCCACATGCGACTATTTTGGATTGAGAAGTGAAGGGAATTATGTTCAAAGTTCCATTAGATTGATAACTTCAGCAAACAGCATAATTGTGTTTTAAAAAAATATACACTCCTGGAAATTGAAATAAGAACACCGTGAATTCATTGTCCCAGGAAGGGGAAACTTTATTGACACATTCCTGGGGTCAGATACATCACATGATCACACTGACAGAACCACAGGCACATAGACACAGGCAACAGAGCATGCACAATGTCGGCACTAGTACAGTGTATATCCACCTTTCGCAGCAATGCAGGCTGCTATTCTCCCATGGAGACGATCGTAGAGATGCTGGATGTAGTCCTGTGGAAGGGCTTGCCATGCCATTTCCACCTGGGCCCTCAGTTGGACCAGCGTTCGTGCTGGACGTGCAGACCGCGTGAGACGACGCTTCATCCAGTCCCAAACATGCTCAATGGGGGACAGATCCGGAGATCTTGCTGGCCAGGGTAGTTGACTTACGCCTTCTAGAGCACGTTGGGTGGCACGGGATACATGCGGACGTGCATTGTCCTGTTGGAACAGCAAGTTCCCTTGCCGGTCTAGGAATGGTAGAACGATGGGTTCGATGACGGTTTGGATGTACCGTGCACTATTCAGTGTCCCCTCGACGATCACCAGTGGTGTACGGCCAGTGTAGGAGATCGCTCCCCACACCATGATGCCGGGTGTTGGCCCTGTGTGCCTCGGTCGTATGCAGTCCTGATTGTGGCGCTCACCTGCACGGCGCCAAACACTCATACGACCATCATTGGCACCAAGGCAGAAGCGACTCTCATCGCTGAAGACGACACGTCTCCATTCGTCCCTCCATTCACGCCTGTCGCGACACCACTGGAGGCGGGCTGCACGATGTTGGGGCGTGAGCGGAAGACGGCCTAACGGTGTGCGGGACTGTAGCCCAGCTTCATGGAGACGGTTGCGAATGGTCCTCGCCGATACCCCAGGAGCAACAGTGTCCCTAATTTGCTGGGAAGTGGCGGTGCGGTCCCATACGGCGCTGCGTAGGATCCTACGGTCTTGGCGTGCATCCGTGCGTCGCTGCGGCCCGGTCCCAGGTCGACGGGCACGTGCACCTTCCGCTGGCCACTGGCGACAACATCGATGTACTGTGGAGACCTCACGCCCCAAGTGTTGAGCAATTCGGCGGTACGTCCACCCGGCCTCCCGCATGCCCACTATACGCCCTCGCTCAAAGTCCGTCAACTGCACATACGGTTCACGTCCACGCTGTCGCGGCATGCTACCACTGTTAAAGACTGCGATGGAGCTGCGTATGCCACGGCAAACTGGCTGACACTGACGGCGGCGGTGCACAAATGCTGCGCAGCTAGCGCCATTCGACGGCCAACACCGCGGTTCCTGGTGTGTCCGCTGTGCCGTGCGTGTGATCATTGCTTGTACAGTCCTCTCGCAGTGTCCGGAGCAAGTATGGTGGGTCTGACACACCGGTGTCAATGTGTTCTTTTTTTCCATTTCCAGGAGTGTAGTAGCGAATGTAATACAACAAGCGACGTCTTATGAACAGTGCGCGACGCTTACCGTTACGCTACAGCACCTCTGGAGGTGAACAACAGTTCATTCAGAGCTTCAGCATTCCACAGTGCTGTGAGATAATACATTAGGCCGGATCTAGACTTCTGAGAGACAGACAGTTACCACTCATCTTTAACACTGCACGATGTATTCAACAAACAGATAGCGCAATAGAGTAGATAAAGTGGAAAGGAACACTTCCTATTTAAATTTCTGCATCCTACACTGTTGGCAGTTCTGTGTAGGTGGCAGTTACGTGATTTTATTTCGGTGATTACAAAATACAGTCGAATGTATGCATTGGGTAGCCGAGGCAGCTAGTTCATGGCGATTCTGTCAACCAAGTAAATGAATGCACTGAACATGCTGCAAACCACTACTAGGAGCCGGTATGTCAGTATTCTCTACCAGTGTGGCGCAACGGCATTACGGTAGAAAAATGAATGCCAGAGAAGAGGATTTGGTGGTGTGTTGGATTGATGGTAGGTTCATATACTTATGGTCTGGGTTCGATTCCATCTTCTGCCATTGATTTTTGATAGGGAATGACGGATTCTGTTCTCTTCTGGCTACGCCATGTGAAGAAGGTATAATGGCATTGTGGCCTGAAATTCACATTAAACATGATATTCCTTCTCTACCAAGCACACGTTACGCTGAGCCACAATAAAGTCAGGACTGGCGACATGTAGAAACTTTATCACCAGTAATTTTTCTTATACTAGATATTTATTTCTAGTGACGAAACAAACGCTATGTAGGGTCACAGGACACTTATTCCATCTTTTATTTGAGCTCCTGTATGTCGTTAAATTGATTCTGAACTGGGAAGACAACTCAGACCGCCCTTAATGCGGAATTTGATCCCTTTGTGACAATACAGCTCGACTACAACTTGTTGTTTGTTCAAAACTTCAAAAAATGGCTCTGAGCACTATGGGACTTAACATCTATGGTCATCAGTCTCTAGAACTTAGAACTACTTAAACCTAACTAACCTAAGGGCATCACACAACACCCAGTCATCACGAGGAAGAGAAATTTGTTCAAAACTGTAGATTCCTCAACGTCTTTACATATTGCATGTGAATGGGTTCTAATCCTGGCCCGGCAGTAAAGTTTTCATTATGTATTATCAAGCTCTAGCATGAGAACACCTATCCGGTGGTAAATAACAATTTTGATATTTAATGTATTTTCATTCGTTGTCAACACTAATGGTATCTGACGCTTTTGACTCCCAGTGAGACACAGAACTATTTGTGAGATCACTGTAAGTTCAAGGATGTTATTCTGAGCTGGTGGTGGAGAAAAATTTGATAGCTGACATCTCATTGTGTGAAGTCAACAACGATATGTGTGGGGTTCGATTCACAGTCAGCATTGAACTCTCCGTCATGTTATTTCTAGTTCGAATGTTCTCACATGTTGCTGCTGGGGAAAAAAGAACCATATTTAACGTTCGTTTTCTCTAGAATATAACAGCGATAGGTGCTGGGTTGGAGTCCTGGGAAGGAAAAAACTAATGTTTCATCTCGTCATTTCAGTTAAAACATCTAGCTACTGCCGAGAAATTCCGATATGTCACACTTGATTGTGCTTCGATATCAATAAGATTAAGTTTTGTGTTCGAACCCCTGTCCAACACAAAGGTTTACATCACGGCATTTCAAGTAAGTTACTTGTGAAGAAGCAATATTTGACATCTCTCGTAGTTCATTAACAGGGAGAATAGATGCTGGGTAGGATTTCCCGTTCGTTAAAAATGTTTACGTTATGTAATGTAAAGTTGATATTTACTAACTGATACTGTCTAAAATCGAGGTATATCACTCTCTGTATGCGTAGTCAGGAATGACTGTTAGTTTCCGTCCGTCACGGAATCTTAGTCTGCATGACCTGGATTTGAATCCATATGCAGAACGAGACGGTTCGTCGTGTCATTTGAAGTTCATACATATTCTCAACTAGCTGCTCGTGAATAACTTCAATTTTTAATGTTTTTTGTGTTAAATAACAAGCATGGTATGTTACTTAGAAGAGGAAATCATGAATACGACGAAGTTACTACGTGCATTACCTATCTGACGTAATAACGAGAGTGGTAACATTTCAGGCATGTCATTTATTGCAATAAATGTGAGCTTACAAGCCTTAAGGACAGTCTTATCTGTGATACGGTGTTCCCTGATATTTCTAGCATCGTGGTATTACTTTACATCTTGAGTTATTGCGATACAGAGCAGTGTTTTCTAGTGGTGACTTGTTGGAACCATTTTCGATAGTCAAACGACTGTACCAAGGTGCGATTAGAGGACCTGCTAGACAGTCGCGTTATGCGGGTTGCATGCGAATCAGGCGAAATGCAATTCAGGTCGTTCGGATGCTTTTGAGCAGGATTGTACTTATATTACCTGCATTATTTCTGGTTCTCAGTAATGGACGATGGTATCGAAAAATGTTTCGTATTTCCCCGAGAAATTCTTAGGAACGTATGGTAAAAATTTCGAAGATTTTCGTAACCAGAAATTATATAAGTCTTATGTATGTGCTTGCAAGGAGATACTGCAAAACTTTGGCGTCAAATTGAGGCAAGATTTTTAATTCAGTCATTTAATGAAGCCCCTTCTAATCATTAAACCTTGAATGCTGCTTGCAAGAACCGTCACATGGGACTCATTTACAAGACACAGTATTTCCCTATCTGAGTTCGTGTGCAGCAATGTGGCTCCCAGTTAGGCAATCTGTTCACACTATTATAGTAGCCATATGACTTATTAGCACAGTTGGCATCTTAAATTAATTGGTGAGCCTGCCAGAGAAATCTGATGCGCACTCAGAATTTCTCACATTAAAATGAAGGATCCTGTGCAGATTCGCTTCCCAAAATATGTGAAATACAGCTAGGTTGATTTGACAAACCCGTGAATGGGTACAAGTTACTGGTCTGATCATGCCAGAAAGATGTAAGAAACATGAATACAAATTGCAAAGCCTACTTGCTCCTGCACAAGGCTTCAAGGACCTGACCAAGCGGTAAATAATAGAACCTAACCAATTTTGAAAGCAACGCACCAAAAAACGACAAATCGCTCTCCTTCGTGAAAACCTTGGACTGCCAGATATTCTCATAATAGTAGATGAGTTGGAGAGCTGAGTCCAGTATACTGTAAGTCCTGATGCCGAGCATTAGTCATCAGCCACCTATTCATGGGCTGGCACTCAACAATGCAAGTCTGCCTTCTGCTGCATTTTCAGAGTGTCTCCTCCCGCATCTCTCTTCCAAAGTGCCCGCTTCTCCACATATCCATACACTGTATTCTTCTGCATCTCCATTCATAGCGTGCATAAATACTATTTCGCTGTACTAAAATCCGTGCAAATGATACCTCACTAACGAGAAGGCCACCTAGAAAATGTTCTACAATTTATCCAATGAGCTGCCCACCCACATATCTAGTTCCGAGAAATCTTAGCTCCAAACTCCCACATGTAATATATATTTGTTGCCCATTTGGCTACGCCTTATACATTTTTTTTATCACCGAATGAGCTGCCCTCCCTTCTTGTGTGTGAGAGTAAATCTTATTCCACTTCGAGCGGCGCACTTTCCCCAAGGGGAAAAGAAAAAACTCTCGACCTGCGTGGAACGCGCCAGTTTTCTAGGGGACGCATTATTTGTGAAAATAAGCTGTTCTTTGAGCAGACAGGCCAATTTGTAAAAATTGATGGTGCACTGGCCAAACACACGATACGGTTCGTTACACTAGGGTTTTTAGCCAGAGTTCCGGACTATACAGCATGTAGCCACAGTTTGTGGAATTTATACCATGTACAGTCATGCTCAAAAGTGTCCGAACGACCTGAATTACATTTCGTCTGATTCGTATGCAACTCACATAACGCAGCTGTCTGGCAGGTCCTCTAATCGCTCCTTGGTACAGTCGTTTGACTATTGAGAATGGTTCCAACAAGTCACCACTAGAAAACACTGCTCTGTATCGCAATAACTCAAGATGCTAGAAATATCAAGGAACACCGAATCACAGATAAGACTGTCCTTAAGGTTTGTAAGCTCACAGTTATTGCAAGAAATGACATACCTGAAATGCTACCAATCTCGTTATTACGTCAGATAGGTAATGCACGTAGTAACTTCGTCGTATTCAGGATTTCCTCTTCAAAGTAACATACCGTACTTGATATTTAACACAAAATGACATTAAAAATTTAAGTTATTCACGAGCAGCTAGTTGAGAATATGTATGAACTTCAAGTGACACGACGAACCGTCTCGTTCTGCATATGGATTCAAACCTAGGTCATGCAGGCTAAGCAAAGATTTCGTGACTGACGGAAACCAACAGTCACTCCTGACTAAGCATACAGAGAGTGATATACCTCGATTTTAGACAGTATCAGTTAGTATATAACAACTTTAAATTACATAACGTAAACATTTTTAACGAATGGGAAATCCTACCCAGCATGTATTCTCCCTGTTAACGAACTACAAGGGATGTTAAATATTGCTTCTTCACAAGTAACTTGCTTGAAATGCCGTGAGGTAAAGCTTTGTGTTGGACAGGGATTCGAACCCAGAACCTAATCGTTTCACAATCAACTGTGACATATCGGATTTTCTCGGCAGGAACTAGATGTTTTAACTGAAATGACGAGACGAAATAGTAATTTTTTCCTTCCAAGGATTCCAACCCGGCACCTATCACTGTTATATTCTACAGAGAACGAACGTTAAATATGGGTTTGTTACACCAGCAGCGACATGTAAGCATTTTGCAACTAGAAATAACATGATGAAGAGTTCAGTGCTGACTGGGAATCGAACCCCACACATATCGTTGTTGACTACACACAAACAGACGTCAGATACCGAATTTTTCTCCACCAACAGCTCGGTATAACATCCTTGAACTTACAGTGATGCCGCAAATAGTTATATGTCTCACTGGGAGTCAAAAACGTCAGATACCGTTAGTGTTGACAACAAATGAAAATGCATTAAAAATCGAAATTATTATCCACCAGCGGATAGGTGTTCGCATGCTAGAGCTTGATAATTCATGATGAAAACCTTTATGCTGGGCCAGGACTCAAACCCATTCACGCACAATATGTGGAGATGTTGAGGAATCTGCACTTTTGAACAAACAACAAATTGTAGTCGACCTGTATTGTCACAAAGGGATCGAATTCCGCGTTAAGGGCGGTCTGAGTTGCATTCCCAGTTCAGAACCAATTTTATCGGCATACAGAAGCTCAAATAAAAGGTGGATTAAGTGTCCTGTGACCCTACATTGCGTTTGTTTCTTTACTAGAAGTAAATAACTAGTATAAGAAAGGATACTGGTGATATGCATTATCTCACAGAACTGTGGAATGTGGAAGTTCTGGAGGAACTGTTTTTGACTTCAGGGGCTGCCAGCCATTAGAGTAACGGTAAGCGTCGCGCACTGTAGATAAGTCATCGCGCATTCCAATACATCCCCTGCTACATTTTTTAAAATGCAATTCTGCTGTCTGCTGAAGTTATCAATTTAATGGAACTTTGAACATAATTCCCTTCACTTGTGAACCCAAAATAGTGAAAAAATGCTAACTTCCGGGACATTTTGTTCTTTTCAGGTTTCATAGACGGCCAGGCAGCAGATGCATCTCGAAGTTTTGTATTATGTATAGGGAGAGCGCACCATGCCAAAATAGTCAGAAAAGTATTTCAACATTAGCTGTCGTCTGGTAGTGGCATTTTATTCTTCTTCAAACCTTGTTTGACAGCTTTAAATCAGAACAAGTTTTCTACATGCATGTAATCAATATACTGCATGTGCATTGTCAGACTGTTATAGATAACGTCAGAGAATTCGCATATATCGTTGATGATTAATTTCTCTCTCATGTTTAGTATTGCTTTAACAACACTTAAAGAAACCTTACGAAAATTGTGCACTGTATTATAAGAAATGAAATGAAACTACCCACAATAACCTTATTAAGTGAAATTGAGTATCTGTACACATGCGTGCCTCTGTCAGCACGAATTAGTAAAATACTACTCACTTAGATTTCGATTGGGTCTATGTTTAATTGGTATGCTGTGTCATACTCAACAGGTATGCAAGTGTGGCATTTCATAAATAAAGTTATGTATTCCTAGAAACGCAAAATTTGCTTGTCAGCAGCGGAAAGAGGCGTTACCTGTTGTGTAGCATTGTAAGTTTTTCATCATTGTACTATGAGCGATTTGCTTATCGATGTTTGATCTGACTGCTTGGAGCTCTTTCACAGAAGGGATAAAAACGTTGCCTTCAGCGAGACTGGAACCACAAAACAATACAGACGCTTTTCCACAGGTCAGCATGTCACCACACAGCTAGCGAATAGCTATGTGTTGAGCCTTCCTTCCTCTTACAAGGCCAATTGTGGCTAGAACTCGTAAACCGCTATTTAAAGGACGAGATTAGTTGCGATTTTCAAGTGCAAGGACTTTCCTGGGCTGAAAACCGTAAATTTACAATCTTTTGTTACACCTCAAGCGATAATAACTCACATTATTCAATGGAAATGACAGGAAAAATCAAGTGAACTTTGAGGCTTAATTCCGTGCGCACCAGGAAGTAACTCGTTTATCACAGTGTTGCCAAACATACATTGCCTTGTTGCCAAATCTCAGTTACAATACCAGCAGGAAGAAGACGAACCGATGTGATCCTACAGCCGGCTGGGAAGTGACCATAGCTGCGTCCCAAAGACACGGCTGCTACGGACTGGAATACGTAATGCGTCTGATGCGCATTTCTGTAACTATGTTTATGGACTGGAGTGTAGTTGCTAATAATACTCAGAACTGACTGCAAACTAAGCATAATAAATCAGTAACTCTCATAGTCGTTTTTGTATTTCTTTCGTAACTGTAATCAAAACTAAGAAACTCATTCACGAACGTTTTCGTACCTCGCCGATAGTCAAGCACAACAAACAAATAAAAATAAAAAGAGAATTGTGTGTGTGTATATGTGAGAGAGAGAGGAGAGCGAGAGAGAGAGAGAAAGAGCGAGAGAAAAATAAAAAACAATGAGAGAGAGGGAAAAAAATTGTTGTAAAGAAATTGAATACTTTTATGTAAAGAAATCTTTCATTAAAATGACGCGTTCCACATCATTTCGAAATGTCGTATTCATGATCTATGGAACAAGTATATTGTTGACTAGCCATGAAGGGTCATAAATTACCGAAATTTTCACCAATATCAGTAGCCAAATCTAAACTTGAAAATAAAAGAAGACAGTTTTTGTAATAAGCCGGGACTCCTATCAAGATCCTTTAATCCCTGTTATCTAACCACGAAAGATGTCTGATATACCTCAATTCAGAAGTAACATAGCGTGAATGCTTTTAAAGATGAAGCGCTTGATGTGAAGTTCTGTGACGGAGATACGAACCCAGCACGTAATCGGATTGTTAACTAAGTAAAATCAAATGTTACGTATCGGTTTTTCTTACCTGCTGCTAGGTGTTTCAATCTAAAATAAGGATACAAATTTTTGTGCCTGAGCGACAATCGAACCGCACTCCTATTGTTCTTCTTTATCGTCCACGAGTATAGCTTAAGTATCAATTGCTTACTCACCAACAGTAACATGTGTGCGTGTTTGACCAGAAATTGTTGGCAACATGAACAGACATTAAAAATGCACGTTAATTTTCACTAGCAGGCCGGTGTGCACGTGATAGGGCTTGAAATGAAATTATGAATATTTTTGTATTGGATCAGGATTAGGACCCACATAGTTACCTATGGAGGAGACCTAGAGATGATTGCAGTCTTGGGAAAAGGAACGAAATGATTGAACTATATTGTTCCGAGATATTCAGATCCTCAAAAGAGGAGATACGAATTCGAAGCACAGTCTAACAGCAAATTTTTCATCATCACGAGTTCAATCAAGTACAAGTAAAATAAGAGCCCTGTTCCTTTAAATGGCTATCGGTTCATCAAACAAAATAAAATTTTCTAATGTAAGTAAGTTTACTGGCGACAGTATTTCTGTTTACCATGACCTCCACCTATGTCATTTCCCAACGTAAACCGGCTCTGCCCAGTTGGGAATGAAGGAACGTGATGTTTAATGCGGATTCTGGATTATAACATCTTTCTGTTGAGGTTATCAGAGGTAAAGTAAATCTGTTTGTACCTCTTAAAAGTCAATGACTGAACCCACGCATTGCACTTGTGATAGTTCGTTCCGCCAGAACATTGTGGCCACATTTCCCAGCCCCAGGAGTGTGCTGTAACTGGTGATGTGCTTAGCTGACAACATTAGTAACGGTGGAAAAAATTCGAGTCTATTAAATGATTAAGTAGAAGCAAGCTTCTGACGTGGACATTATGCTATTCTCATGCCAGCAGGATGTAAAGACTCTTCTAGGCATCATAGCCTCGATGTAAAGCCATTTTGAAATTTTCACTAATTCAGCAAATTTCTTAGTTCGAGAAAATCCACTGTGAAGTGTGAAGTTACCGGATCATTCGATTATTACCGTCATTATTACTATCATTTACTTCATACCGCTGAACAAATGCGCTTGAAGATCATTTAAGGCCTTTCGCTCATTATAGAAGTAGTTGCCCAAGAACAGGTTCTTTCCCTGTCCACGGAATCTCTTTCATGTTAATATCAAACATCAGCAGTTACTCGTAGATCACATTAAAACTAAAGTAATTGGTGAAGACGTTACTTGATAACAAAAACGAGCTACCTTTCTCCATTTACTTGGGCCTAGAAATGGCTGTCCAATACTGCCAAACCAAAAGCCAAGGGATTTTACTGCCTTCCGATAAACGTCGCTGTCAGTTCTTCTATATGATTTGGCGACGTGACCTGTGTCAGATTGTGTTATGATAGAGAATTTTTTAGAAAGTCAGTTGTTTTCCTTTGCAATAAACAGAAAGATTTTCATTCTAAGCTACCCAAGTCCAAAATTTTCGCAATATTAGTTCAAATTTAATATTCGCTTCTATAATGTAGGAAAGTATTTCACAGTTGCAAAACCCGCATCCGACTCATTGTCCTTAGTCGCTGACTATAAATTCTAGCTCAGAGTGACACCAGTTTAAGTAACCTAATGTAGCGAAGAATGTTTGCCAGTGCTCTTTCTCGCCGGAAAATATGCAATTCACTCAGTGGGCTACATAAGTACACTGTAACAGTAATTTCTGTGTGTATGCAATGCATACGGATTGTAGAATTTAGTGGTGTTCTCTCTTCCATTTCTGTATACAATATGCCTGACCCTTTATCATTACAGGCCCTGGGCGGTGCAACATCATATTGACAACAGTAACGTGCTCATATTGACAACCTCACTGTTCGTTTTACCTGATTTTTAATCATTTAAATAAAACATGACCTTCCAGTGGGAGACATTACGTCCCCCTTTTCTTTCTGTGAAATTTGTCAGTAAGCTTTTTGCCTTCCAACCAGCGACATGCTGCAGAGTACGGCCGGTAAACCATTCACAAACCACGATTTAGTGCCGTTAAGACGATTTCTTTAAACATTGGCGTAGCTGAAGGAATTTAGTTTCTTCTTAAATCGTCTTATGCAGCAACGTTCACAGATATCTCAAATAGGAAAAGCATTTTATTCAGGTACGAAGGTTTTAAAACAAACTTCCCACAGTTTGTACCAGGTTGATCTTTTCGTCTGATAGCTCTGCGTAAGTATTTTGTCTAAGAGGTATCACAAGTAGTGTTCCTGTAGCTGTGGGAATCATTGGTTGAAAACGAGTTTAACACCAATGGGTACAGTACTGCTAAATATTCAAAATGATTATCAACCTAAGTCTGCGATCATCCACAAACTGAGGCGTATTTGTAATATTGAAGCTAGGCTGTGTATCCATGTCTTCCTTGACTGGTCATTGGAAGGCGTTTACACACACTTATACGAGGCTAATCCCAAAGGTAATGTCTCCTAAGGGACACGCAAGTGCCAACGCAGGCACAAACTAAAGATGCTAATTTTAATGCCAATCCGAAACCACAGCGTTCGCTGCATGGTGGCAAGGTGATAAAGGGCAAGACTACGGATACGAAGGTCTCAGGTTCGATCCCTCGTCAGTCCCATGATTTTTATGTGCCATTTTACACTTATTTCCCCTCGGGCAGTGTTTGTTGATGTGAAAAATGCCGAGTTGCACTGTGGACGGAAAGCCACGTTAAACAGTAGTTTCCCCTATTAACTGGCTAGGTAAGTCAACTCGAAGGTCAGAGGAAAGCAACGGCATACCACCTCCAACAAGGCAGTGCATATTAAAGCACTGTGGTGTTCAAACCATTGTTCCAACTGATGACTGCTTTACTTTCTATGGGTTCCAAAATTAATGATCTTCGGGTTATTAACATTTTTGTGTTTTCATGTTGTAACTTTGATACCAGTAAACGGCCGAGCACTGTTACCGTTCGAGTTGTCAGGGTGGTAGACGATTTTAGTCATGGCTATGTTTCAGTCGATACCTCTATGTGCCTTTCTGCGTGTTTCAAGATATACTTTTATACACTTGGCACACATCCAAATTGATATCTGATAGAGCTGTATTTAGCAGCATGAATCAGATATGTTTTCCGTGCAATATATCGGACAACATGTCAGTGCAGCGAGATTTCGTTTGTGTGTTGCTCATGGTGCAAGAAATATTTGTGTTATGCTTGCTACTGTGATAGGTTTCACCCCACTGAATGCGAACAAGCTCACGAATAGACTGTCAATAACTGGAATTACGCAATAACACACTTAAAAGTTGTATTTTTGCATTATGTATCCCGATGAAAATAACTGTAAACAGAATGTTGTGACTTGGCAAGACAGCCAAGCCACTAGGAGGTGAAGCCGAAAGGCACGCGTTTAAGCTCACGCAGGCTGGCGTAAGGTCTGGAACAGGTCAAGGTCTTATAGTATCAATAATAGTAAGTAGCTTCTGGAATACTTAACTTTAATCCATAATTGGTGAACATCGGTCTGACGGTACATGCATCACAAGATAAATAGCAAATGATAATGGCGTCTTGCTAGGTCGTAGCAAATGACGTAGCTGAAGGCTATGCTAAATATCGTCTCGGCAAATGAGAGCGTAATTTGTCAGAGAACCATCGCTAGCAAAGTCGGCTGTACAACTGGGGCGAGTGCTAGGAAGTCTCTCTAGACCTGCCGTGTGGCGGCGCTCGGTCTGCAATCACTGATAGTGGCGACACGCGGGTCCGACGTATACTACCGGACCGCGGCCGATTTAAAGGCTACCACCTAGCAAGTGTGGTGTCTGGCGGTGAGACCACACAGAATATATGCCTACTTGCTTATTATTCGCGCTTCTCGATGCTTTCCTCAAAAAATAAAAAGAAAAAGAAAGAGAGAGAGAGAGACAGACAGAGAGAGAAAACAGAAATGTATTTCAAATGTCAGCTCAGTGACGCCATGTTCGTCTCATGATGTAAAGCAAGGGTAGTTGATAGGTAATATCTCGTTGTACTAGCGATATGAATGGCAACAGGATTCTTTCTTTTCTCTCTGCAAACAACCAGAACAGAATTCAGTAACAAAGTGGTAAGAACATCTATGCACTGCGCCAATTAAACACTCAGCCTTTCTTTGTTATTTTGTTAATCGTCTGTAATGCAGTAAACATCTTTTATTGATTTGTTATTACTAATATTGTTATTGTTATTCGTCACCTCACAACAGCTTTCCTATCACTCATTGCCGCCGATGCACGTAATGAATGGATCAGGATGAATGGAATGCTGGATGTTTCGTCACGGAGAATATACACATTTATCTCGGCGTCTTGTGTTCAGGGTAATATGAAAATCTCAATAAGAGAAGACGGTGATGTCGGTGATGCAGGCAACAACACCCAACTATTTCTGTCAACTTACCACCACCACGACAGACAAACTGGCGTCTCACTTTATTTTGATTATAATTCGTTAGCCTTCTTGCGACTTCGTTTTAATACCTCGTGGGAACAGGCATAATATTTTGCTTTTTGAACACCAAACAATAACACATAAAGATATTAGATGGAAGGATACAAAGAAACAATCAGACTCATGGGTGTAAATCCAGTTCATCATTAGAAGAGTAAACAAGAGGGAAACATTACGAAAGCAATGAATACGCTGGTTAGTATATATTATTTGTATAGATCTGAAGATCAAAACGCGCAGATATTCACAGTGCCCGCTTCTGCACTTTAGTTTCTGCCTTAATGGGCATAATTTTTAGTTTCTTCTCTTCTGAATTATCGAATGAATTGATTATTACTTAGTACAGAATAATTAGTTAACTGTGTTTCTTACAGCTTCCGTTCGCACCAACATTTGTCTACATTCTCATGCAATTCATGAAATTCTACTTGTATGATGACATGCCTGCACATAGATGCAATCGATTTCAAAGTTGATTTCCAAAGACTTTATATTGTACTGAAATAATCTTTTGTCACAATGTAACAAAAATGGCTCAAATGGCTCTGAGCACTATGGGACTTAACTTCTGAGGTCATCAGTTCCCTGGAACTTAGAACTACTTAAACCTAACTAACCTAAGGACATCACACACACCCATGCTCGAGGCAGGATTCGAATCTGCGACCGTAGCGGTCGCGCGGTTCCAGACTGTAGCGCCTAGAACCGCTCGGCCACCGCGGCAGCACAAAGTAACACGGTAAGTGTTTCATTCGTATATATTTTGTGGGAAACTGTAATCGTGATGGCAGATTACACACCTGAATGTTTGACGCAACTGGCAGGCGAAAACGCTGCATATTAACCAAACCCCGCGCCTCCCCTCCGTATCCTCCTATGACACGAGCACGGGATTCTCCGCCTATAACGCTACAGAGCTGTTCCCAGCGCAGCTGAGAATTGGCAACATCGTCACAAACATTTGGCAACACTGTGACAGTGCAATCACTTCTGCGTATGGTACTGAATTGACTCGCTAAATTCTCTTGATATTTCCTTTCCATTTGAATGACTCGTGCTATATAATCCTCATGTAAACTAAGACACAGAAAATACAATTTTTTGCCTAAAGAAATGCTATTCTTCACATGTGACAACTTTTATTGTCTTTCACGATGCGTTATGAGGCTGAGCCACCAATACCATGATAAGAGTGGCGTACAGGCAGCAGTGTGCTCGTAGCCCCGTGGTACCCCCCGTATCTCGTGTTGCAAAGGATCATGGAGTGGTCAGTTATAATCGTGGTAGATGCCAGCGTGTGCGAGCTTTTTTTTGTGGTTTATGTTATGGAGCTGCGAATTTCCAGAAAAAATTCTGTGACGAAATCAGAAGGAAACCTTCACACATCAAATCCTCTTGGCAGCTCGACTCAGTAAGTTGTGGTAATGGTCATAGATCTCGGCTTTCTGACTGCCAAGCTGCTTCACAATACAAGCGTCTCTGAAGAAATTCGAATCGACTGTTAACGATGCGAAATTCAATATTGTTCTTCACTTAAGACTCACATGCCAGGGTGATACGTATGAAGGAAATGAAATGATAAGCAAATGTCAAGAAAATACTTTCAGCTCATAGTGCAATGGTGAAAGACTTACAATGCTGCATAACAGGTAACGCCTCTTTCCGCTGCTGACAAGCAAATTTAGCGTTTCTAAGAATACATAACTTTATTTATGAAATGCCACATTTGCATAACTTTTGAGTATGACACAGCATACCAATTAAACACAGACGCAATAGAAATCTAAATGAGTAGTATTTTACTAATTCGTGCCGATAGAGGCACGCTTGTGTACAGATACTCAGTTTTATTAAAACAGACTTTCGTCGTAAGGTTATCGTGGGTAGTTTTATTTAATTTCTTATAATACAGTGCACAATTTTTGTAAGGTTTCTTTAAGTGTTGTTAAAACAATACTTAACATGAGAGATAAATTAATCATCAACGATATATGCGAATTCTCTGATGTTATCTATAACAGTCTGACAACGCACATGCAGTTTATTGATTACATGCATGTAGAAAACTTGTTCTGATTTAAAGCTGTCAAACAAGGTTTCAAGAAGAACAAAATGCCACTACCAGACGACAGCTAATGTAGAAAATACTCTTGTGACTATTTTGGCATGGTGTGCTCTCCCCATACACAGTACAAAAGCTTCGAGATGCATCTGCTGCCTGGCCGTCTATGAAACCTGAAAAGAACAAAATGTCGCAGAAGTTTGCATTTTTCTACATGCGACTATTTTGGGTCGACAAGTGAACTATCTTCAAAGTTCCATTAAATTGATAACTTCAGCAGACAGCAGAATTGTGTTTTAAAAAGTGTAGCAGGGGATGTATTGGAACACGCGACGACTTATCTACAGTGCGCGATGCTTACTGTTACGCTACTGGCTAGCAGCTCCCAAAGTCAAAAACAGTTCCTCCAGAACTTCCACATTCCACAGTTCTGTGAGATAATGCATACGGCCGGATCTAGACTTCTGAGAGACAGACGGTTACAGCTTTTCTTATGCACTGCACGACGGTTTCAACAAACAGATAGCGCAATAGAGTAGCTCAAATGGAAAGGAACACTTCCTATTTAAATTTCTGCATCCTACACTGTTGGCTGTTCTGTGTAGGTGGCAGTTGCGTTACTTTATGTCAGTGATTAAAAAATAGAGTCGAATGTATGCACTGGATAGCCGAGGCAGGTAGTTCATGGCGATTCGGTAAACCAAGTAAATGAATGTACTGAATTTGCTGCAAACCACTACATAGAGCCTGTGTGTCAGAATTCTTATCGCGTGTGTCGCAACGGTGGTATGATAGAAAAATGAGGCACCGAGAAGAGGATTTGGTGGTCTGTTGGATTGATGATAGGTTTATATACTGGCGGCCTAGGTTCGATTCCCACTTCTGCCGATGTTTTTCAATAGGGAGAGACAGATTCTATTCGCTTCTGGCTACGCCAAGTGAAGAAGGTATAATGGCATTGTGGTCTGAAATTCACATTAAACATGATATTCCTTCTCTACCAAGTAGACGTTAGGTTGAACCACAATAGTGTCAGGAGTGGGGACATGTAGAAACTCTATCACCAGTATCCTTTCTTATACTAGATTCTTATTTCTAGTAACGAAACAAACGCTATGTTGGGTCACAGGACACGTAATCCACCTTTTTTTTGAGCTTCTGTATGCCGATAAAATTGGTTCTGAACCGGGAATGCAACTTAGACCACCCTTAACGCGGAATTTGAAGCCCCCAAGCTCTAGCATGAGAACACCTATCTGCTGGTGGATAATAATTTTGATTTTTAATGCATTTTCATTCGTTGTCAACACTAACGGTATCGGACCTTTTATGACTCCCAGTGAGACATATAACTATTTGCGAGATCACTGTAAGTTCAAGGAAGTTATACCGAGCTGCTGGTGGAGAAAAATTCGGTAGCTGACGTTTGTGTGTAGTCAACAACGATATGTGTGGAGTTCGATTCCCAGTCAGCACTGAACTGTTCATCATGTTATTTCTAGTTGAAAAATGCTGACATGTCGCTGCTTGTGTAACAAATCCATATTTAACGTACGTTTTCTCTAGAATATAACAGTGATAGGTGGCAGGTTGGAGTCCTCGGAAGGAAAAAAATTAATATTTCGTCTCGTCATTTCAGTTAAATCATCTAGTTCCTGCCGAGAAAATCCCATATGTCACACGATAACAATCCGATTAGGTTCTGGATTCGAATCCCTGTCCAACACAAAGCTTTACCTCACGGCATTTCAAGTAAGTTACTTGTGAAGAAGCAATATTTAACATCTCTCGTAGTTCGTTAACAGGGAGAATAGATGCTGGGTGGGATTTCCCGTTCGTTAAAAATGTTTACGCTATGTAATTTAAAGTTGATATTTACTAACTGATACTGTCTAAAATCGAGGTATATCACTCTCTGTATGCCTAGTCAGGAATGACTGTTAGTTTCCGTCCGTCACGAAATCTTAGTCTGCATGACCTGGATTTGAATCCATATGCATAACGAGACGGTTTGCCGAGTCATTTGAAGTTCATACATATTCTCAATTAGCTGCTCGTGAATAACTTAAATTTTTAATGTCATTTTGTGTTAAATAACAAGTACGGTATGTTACTTTGAAGAGGTAATCCTGAATACGACAAAGTTACTACGTGCATTACCTATCTGACGTAATAATGAGAGTGGTAAGGTTTCAGGTATGTCATTTATTGCAATAACTGTGAGCTTACAAACCTTAAGGACAGTCTTATCTGTGATTTCGTGTTCCCTGATATTTCTAGCATCTTGAGTTGTTGCGATACAGAGCAGTGTTTTCTAGTGGTGACTTGTTGGAACCATTTTCGATAGTCAAACGACTGTACCAAGGAGCGATTAGAGGACCTGCTAGACAGCTCCGTTATGTGGGTTCCATGCGAATCAGGTGAGATGCAATTCAGGTCGTTCGGATACTTTTGAGCATGACTGTACGCCTCGCGTGCACTGCAACAGACAATACGGGTCTCATAAGTAGTTATCTGGCAGAGAGTGCCTCGATCCTAGTATTTAAAACTTGGCTTTTCTCCGTATGGAAATGTGGGGACTTTCTTATTGTGTGACGCATCAAGAACGTTGTCACATTTGTACAACACAATAAATACTAGACATACAATTAAATGCACAGATGAAGAGTAATTAAAACGTGTTAATGGCTCGATTTTGGCTGTCACCAATATCACCTATATTATAAGCATTAGATATTCATTAATTGGTAGAAAAGTAATACAAATAACAATAGATTGAATCACTGGCAAAAATCCGTGACGCATATCAATCCACCACTTGACTCACAAGTTTCAGTAATTGCTGCAATGAAAAATGAGAAAGTAGTATGTACCAATATGACAGTAGGAGAAGTTCTAAAGTCTGTGAACCAAAAGAGCAATATTGAGCTTTTGTGACAAAATACACTCAAGCTCATAAATTAAGGATAATGCTGATACATGGTGAAACAATGGTCTGGTGGACGGTTTGCGGCCTAAATTACCTCGGGGTATGACCTTGCGGTGCATTTGACCTGCGGTCGTCACGCTGTGGCGATGGCAGCGTGTGTATTGACACATATTTATGACTTTATGAGGGATAGAATACTAGGGCGACTGGAGGCTGGTCAAACACAGCAGGTCGTAGGACGGGCCCTTCGTGTGCCACAAAGTGTGATCAAGATTATGGCAACGATTCTAGCAGACAGGAAGCGTGTCCAGGCCCTAGCGTACGGGACGGCCACAGTGTACAACACCACAATAGGACCGATATCTCACCATCAGTGCCCGCAGACGGCCATGGAGTACTGCAGGCAGCCTTGCTCGGGATCTTGTCTCCAGACACTGTCTACAGACGACTGAACAGACATGATTTATTCGCCCGGAGACCTGCAAGGTGCATTTCACTGACCCCTGGTCACAGGAGAGCCGTTAAAGCCTGGTGTAAAGAACACAGTACATGGTCATTGGAACAGTAGTCCCAGGTTATGTTCACGGACGAGTCGAGGTATAGTCTGAACAGTGATTCTCGCCGGGTTTTCATCTTGCGTGAACCAGGAACCAGATACCTTAATGTCATTGAAAGGGACCTGTATGGAGGTCGTGGTTTGATGCTGTGGGGTGGGATTATGATTGGTGCACGTACACCCCTGCATGTCTTTGACAGAGGAACTGCAACAGGTCAGTTGTATCGGGACGTCATTTTGCACCAGTATGTCCGCCTATTCGGGGGTGCAGTGGGTCCTTCCTCCTCAAGTATGATAACGCACGGTCCCACCGAGCTGCCATCGTGGCGAAGTACCTTGAAACAGAAGATATCAGACGAATGGAGTGGCCTGGCTGTTCTCCAGACCTAAACCCCATCGAGCACGTCTGGGATGCTCTCGGTCGTCGTATCGCTGCACGTCTTCAAACACGTAGGACACTTCAGGAGCTTCGACAGGCACTGGTGCAAGAATGGGGGGGGGGGGGGGGGGTATACCCCAGCAGGTGCTCGACCACTTGATCCAGAGTATGCCAACACGTTGCGCGGCCTGTGTACGAGGGCAGTTCAATAAGTAATGCAACACATTTTTTTTCTGAAACAGGGGTTGTTTTATTCAGCATTGAAATACACCAGGTTATTCCCCAATCTTTTAGCTACACAACACTATTTTTCAACGTAATCTCCATTCAATGCTACGGCCTTACGCCACCTTGAAATGAGGGCCTGTATGCCTGCACGGTACCATTCCACTGGTCGATGTCGGAGCCAACGTCGTACTGCATCAATAACTTCTTCATCATCCGCGTAGTGCGTCCCACGGATTGCGTCCTTCATTAGGCCAAACATATGGAAATGCGACGGTGCGAGATCGGGGCTGTAGGGTGCATGAGGAACAACAGCCACTGAAGTTTTGTGAGCTCCTCTCGGGTGCGAAGACTTGTGTGAGGTCTTGCGTTGTCATGAACAAGTTCGTTCTGATTTTTGTGCCTACGAACATGCTGAAGTCGTTTCTTCAATTTCTGAAGAGTAGCACAATACACTTCAGAGTTGATCGTTTGACCATGGGGAAGGACATCGAACAGAATAACCCCTTCAGCGTCCCAGAAGACTGTAACCATGACTTTACCGGCTGAGGGTATGGCTTTAAACTTTTTCTTGGTAGGGGAGTGGGTGTGGCGCCACTCCATTTATTGCCGTTTTGTTTCAGGTTCGAAGTGATGAACCCATGTTTCATCGCCTGTAACAATCTTTGACAAGAAATTGTCACCCTCAGCCACATGACGAGCAAGCAATTCCGCACAGATGGTTCTCCTTTGCTCTTTATGGTGTTCGGTTAGACAATGAGGGACCCAGCGGGAACAAACCTTTGAATATCCCAACTGGTGAACAATTGTGACAGCACTACCAACAGAGATGTCAAGTTGAGCACTGAGTTGTTTGATGGTGATCCGTCGATCATCTCGAATGAGTGTGTTCGCACGCTCCGCCATTGCAGGAGTCACAGCTGTGCACGGCCGGCCCGCACGCGGGAGATCAGACAGTCTTGCTTGACCTTGCGGCGATGATGACACACGCTTTGCCCAACGACTCACCGTGCTTTTGTCCACTGCCAGATCACCGTAGACATTCTGCAAGCGCCTATGAATATCTGAGATGCCCTGGTTTTCCGCCAAAAGAAACTCGATCACTGCCCATTGTTTGCAACGCACATCCGTTACAGACGCCATTTTAACAGCTCCGTACAGCGCTGCCACCTGTCGGAAGTCAATGAAACTATACGAGACGAAGCGGGAATGTTTGAAAATATTCCACAAGAAATTTCCGGTTTTTTCAACCAAAATTGGCCGAGAAAAAAAATGTGTTGCATTATTTATTGAACTGCCCTCGTACTTGTGCATGGTGATCATATCCCATACTGATGACGGCGTACATGCGCGGGGAACAGTGGCCTTTTCAAGCACATGTGTTTCGGGACGGTTTTCTCAACTTATCATCAGTTCCGAGGACTTATATATCTGTGTCGTGTGTGTTCTCTATGTGCCTATCCTATTTGCGCCAGTTTTGTGGAGTGCCACGTTGTGTGGCAACACATTCTGCAGTTATCTTTAATTTATGAGCATGAGTGTATATGGGGTGGTAGACAGTCATTGGACTCTCTGGCAACGGCAGTTATTCAAATGCCAAACAAACAAGGAACCCAGAAATGCAATGCGCAAAGAACAGTCAGCCTCAATTCACATGCAGCCATAGTTACGTTAGTAATCATTAATAAAAGATGGGAAAAGATAATGGAGGAGAATGCGAGTGAGGAGCAATTGGTTTTTAGTCAGGAAAGAAGCACAAGAGAAGCAATAAGACTCTAGCGAATTTTGGAAGAGAGGTTTATTGAAAAGGGAAAAGAATACTTGTATGTCACTGGCCTGGAAAAGGCATTTAATAACGTAGTTCGAGATGAGCTTGTAACAAAAGTAAGAGAAAAGAGACTAGTGGAAAATCAGACGGTACACGTAAACTGAAGAACGTCTAGAGAAAGCGAAAAGAATCAACTGAATATAAGTAGAAAGAGAAGTGAGAAAAGGTTGTTGTGTGTGTGCTACCCTTTCCAATCTGTACTTAGTAAATGCGACTGACCACTGCTTTGATGGGTGACAAGAGATGTCAAAATTCGAGGAACAAGAGTGTGATGTTTGAAGTTCGTATATGACATGGTACTTGTAGCAGCGAAAGAAAAAGAATTACGGGAAACATTGAAGCAATAGGAAAGATTTACGAAATGAAAATCACTACAAGGGAAACGTAAGTTATGACAGCAGGGGCAAATAAAAGGGTAAGAATAATGCTGACTGGAGAAATATTTGAAGATGTGCAAAGCTTTATATAGCAAGGAAGCATCACAGAAAGAAATTGGAAAGGCAGCACAGAAATTAGAACCAAGATAGCAGTGTCAGAAAGGGAGAACTTTCTGTAGCAATAAGGACAAAGATCCGGTGGAAAGATCGATAGTATGTTTTGCATGGAGTGTCCTTCTGTATGGTACTGAAACGTGGACAATGAGGGTGAAATATAGAGGAAAACTGGAAACTTTTGAGACGTGGGTACTGTGGAGGTTTGAAAGAATAAGCTGGATCGATAAACTGAAAAATTTAAATGTACTGAGAAGAGTGAGAGGGCAAAGACACTAAAAGTAATACGAGGAAGGAAAAAAACTGGAATGGACATATATTAATCCTAGCAACACCAACCCCTTCCCATTTCGTGTACTACTAATGGCGGGGGGTGTACTTTATGCCCTCTACATACAAAAATCGTTAATTGTTGTTAACATTTATTATTTATTAAGAAGCTTTTTAAATGGCTGCAGACGTATAACTAAGGTTCAGCAATACCAGGGCATTTACTACAAATTGTACACACAGAGGAAGCGTACTTTACTTCCACAACAAAAATGTTGAAAAATGCACAAAACGTTTGTTGTCGTTGACTTCTATTGGCAACACTCATTTTAAAGATTTACAAATGCAAATCTGTTCCAATTCTATAAATATAAATTAACTCCAACGCAGTGTTGTGAAGTGATACAGCAACCTTATACCGTGATTAATATTAAATGACAGTCCTAGGTTGCAGAATGATCTTTATTGGCTCAAAAACGAAGCGTTTCATCCGTGCAGGGCATCATCAAGTTATCTCCGTGATGTGGGTCAAAGAGGCGCAGAGTAAGAGCGCGTTGAAGGACTGTAAACATACGACCGGAACGAACTGCCGGTGTCCGGTCGGCGATCACACAGTGTATACTCAGTACTGAGTGAGAGCGTATCGGAAACCGGCAGTTTGTTGTGGGGTTACGTCGCCGATTGTTTTGTATTTTACGATAGTAACGCAGTCAAGTTAAAATATCTGGTTTTTTGAAGAGGTAATTCCATGATTTTCTGTAACAACAAATATACTTCTAACAATGCATTCCTTTGTTCTGAAAATACTGCTTCTACTACTGCGTTTCCCTTGAAAATTATATCAAAGCTCACAGCTAATAGAAATATGAAGAATAAGCATGTTTCAGGATTTTTAAATCGTTTTCAGCAGGAATCATGTGTACTGCAAACATAGTTGTCCTATGGCTCTTCACTATATTCCTGGAAACTAGTTTTCCAATTGAGGTTGTAATCTATCTGTAGTCAGAATAAACTTAACTCTTGCTACTTCTTGTTACTCATTGTTTGAAAAACAGATTTTTAAAGCTTGTGGGGCTGCATAAGGAGAAGTGAACAGTGTGTTCCAAATTTTGTCAAAATTTATGATAATCCATTTGCCTTGAACGACATGTTGATGATTTTAAATATTTCAGTACCTGCATTGTCAGTAGGGGGACCGGTACTACCGTTTATTTCTATACTTTTGTCCGTCTCCGTAGGGTAGCGGTGGCGTTACCGCCTACCACGCAGGGGGCCCGGGTTCGATTGCAGGCAGGGGACTGGGTGAGTCCTTCATCATAATTTTCATCATCATTGAGTCGCAAGTCGTCGAAGGGGCGTCAACTAAAAATGACTTGCAATGTGGCCGCCGAACTCCCCCGAATGGGGCCTCCCGGCCAACAATTCCATACGATCATTTCAAATCCTAGAACTGTCTTGGAAACTCCATTGCACGACTAGAAAGTCACGGTATGGGTTGGATTTACCACATCTACCGTTATCGGGCCTTTTTTCTTCGAGGAAATGCGTGATTCTGGTTTTGTAACTGCTACCGTGACGGGTGAGAGGTACGCCGATATGTTACAGAATCGCATCATCCCCCGCCTGGCTGATAAACACCTGCTGGAACGTACGATGTTTATGCAGGATGGCGCGTGAAAGATCTCTTGCGCGCATCGTTTGGTGATGATCGTGTGCTCAGCCGCCACTTTCGTCATGTTTGGCCTCCCAGGTCCCCAGACCTCAGTCTGTGCGATAATTGGCTTGGGAGTTACCTGAAGTCGTAAGTGTATCGTGATCGACCGACATCTCTAGGGATGTTGAAAGACAACACCCGACGCCAATGCCTCACCATACCCCAGACATGCTTTACAGTGCTGGTCAAAACATTATTCCTCGACTACAGCTAATGTTGAGGAACGATGGTGGAAATATTGAGCATTTCCTCTAAAGAACATCATCTTTGCTTTGTCTTACTTTCTTATGCTAATTATTGCTATTCTGATTTTTGAACTTTTGTATTTTTTTGGTTCTAATAAAACCCCATGTCATTCCAAGCATATGCGTCAATTTGTACCTCTCTATATACATTATTCCATGATTTATTCAGTTTTCAAATTTATTCTGACTTTTTGATCACCCGGTATATAAATCAGCAACACATAATCCGAGTTAGAACCCCACGGTACACCATGTCTGATTGCTTCAGGTTATAAGTGCCAGATGTTAAGTGATTAACAAATCACTTCCAGACGTTTAAGAAGCGACAACTGACAGAAACAAATTCTACAAGAAACCTGGACTCTTGACTCATTAGCGTGGCTTTAGCTTTACTTTTTCTCACCATAACTGTTGTCAATACCAGTGCTGATGCAACGTACTTTGAGCCATACTCAAAATTGTACTGATTGTGAACTGCTAGATTGTACAATGGAATACATAAGATCTAGAAGGCATTGGTTCCGCTCGATTCGAATCCAAATATAAAATCTGAATTCGAAAGAGGTTGAAGGTCAAATCTCTTCCTGTCACTCAAGCTGTCGTGTATATAGGACACGCAGAAAGCTCAAGTGATAGCTTTTTGTGTTGACTGCCGCCACGAGATTCTCGCGCCTCGGTATACCCACACCGAAACGCCGAGCTCTAGCCAGACTTGCAGAGAATTTTTTAATTAAAAATCCGACTTGGCGGCCCACGATCTTCGCTCCAGGCAGACAGCTACCGCACAAAGTTCGCTGGCCGCTGGAACGTACACGCGAAGGAGCACCACAAGTTCCTAGGGATAACCGCATCACTTCATCTCCCCCTTCTTGTCACAACCTCTGAGAGAGAGTTAATTACGTCGACTCTCTCGCGTTCTTTGACGACGGTCACCACGCGAACTTTCTAGGTACATAAAGGAAACGGTTAAGAACGACTTATTCGTTGTAATTAAGGTCTCGATACAACATGATGCAACTGATTCTTTTTGTATTGGTCACCAATATGCCCCCTCATCCTTCTCCCAAAACACTCTGAGCTGTATTTGGCTGATGAAACAAAATGTGTTTAGTATGTTTCAAAACTGCAGTGAACTAGTAAACAAAACTATTGAAGTTAATTGATCATTTTAATGCAGCAAAGGAACCTTGTCTGTTGGCTATGTTTTGATTGGTTACATATTCAAACATCGAAGTTTGTTAGGAATTTTCCATTCATTACGAAGTGAATAGCTTCTCAATTTAATTATTTTATTTACGGCTCATTTAATATGAGACATTTTTATATAAATTTAGAATTCTATGTTTTCCCAGTTTGCTCTTAAAATAGAGACTTGTAAGGTGTCAGGCAAATCCAACACCTTCCATGAAAACCCTGACATGATAGCAAATCCGACAGTACGAGGTGTGGCTAGAAAAAAACCGCACTAGTACTGGTGAAACAATAAAACGAATGAAATAAGGCTGAAAGTCGCGTGGCCTGTCACATGACTCTCGCTCCGCCTACTGCTCGAGTTTCATCTGCCTCCTGCACTCAGTCTGCCCGTGGCGTCTGTTTTAAGTAGTTGACGTTTTGTCTGTGCGTCGGAAAATGTTGAGTGTACAGAAAGAACAGCGTGTTAATATCAAACTTTGTTTCAAACTAGGAAAATCTGCAAGTGAAACGTTTGTAATGTTACAACAAGTGTACGGCGATGATTGTTTATCGCGAACACAAGTGTTTGAGTGGTTTAAACGATTTAAAAATGGCCGCGAAGACACTAGTGATGACACTCGCACTGGCAGACAATTGTCAGCAAAAACTGATGCAAACATTGAAAAAATCGGTAAACTTGTTCGACAAGATCGCCGTTTAACAATCAGAGCAGTGTCTGAGTTAACAGGAGTTGACAAAGAAAGTGTCGAACAAGTTTACCGATTTTTTCAATGTTTTCATCAGTTTTTGCTGACAATGGTCTGCCAGTGCGAGTGTCATCACTGGTGTCTTCGCGGCCATCTTTAAATCGTTTAAACGACTCAAACACTTGTGTTCGCGATAAACAATCATCGCCGTACACTTGTTGTAACATTACAAACGTTTCACTTGCAGAGTTTTCTAGTTTGAAACAAAATTTGATGTTAACACGCTGTTCTTTCTGTACACTCAACATTTCCCGACGCACAGGCAAAACGTCAACTACTTAAAACAGACGCCACGGGCAGACTGAGTGCAGGAGGCAGATGAAACTCGAGCAGTAGGCGGAGCGAGAGTCACGTGAGAGACCACGCGACTTTCAGCCCTATTGCATTCGTTTTATTGTTTCACCAGTACTAGTCCGGTTTTTTTCTAGCCACACCTCGTATGCCACATAGTTCCGAATAAATCCTGACATTAAATTAACCAAAGTAATGCGATCATCGAGTGAGCAAATGGAATACCACAGACTAACACAAGAACGCCTAAATGCATGTCATACGTTCCCAGCGTGAAACAGATGCAGTTCCGAGGGGAGAAACGAGAACAGAATCCGAGAGCAGAGTCGTATAGGCTAGGAGGCCCTACGGCAAGGGACGGACACCCACAGCTCCAGCCGACCGCCAAGACCACCCCCAGCCCATGTTTAAAGATAGAGCCCTTCAGAAGAACGGTATAGATCTTACGATAACACTAAAAGGGCCACACCAGCTGAAAATTTTAGCGTGAGACTATATGCGTCTCTGTTACGTTGCAAACGTTAAAAACATTGCCCCACCATGAAAAGTATAACGTTTCTCATTGGACAGACAGAATTTTTGTAGGCGGAGCTTAAGGTTAACATTGAGACCCTGATTGGTCAGCTGAAAACACAGCCAGATAGGTTTTCTTAAACCAACTTCGGGAAATTGTACTAAGGAGAAATGAGAAGGGGGTGGCTTCCGAGATGGCGAGGGGTATGGAGCAGCGCCGCCCGCCGCCCCCTGATGCTGCCTAACCAACGACAAGGTAATGAACGCATGCGATGCCACATAAGTGCATAAGGCTTCACTCAGGATTGCAGAAGTCTCATCTGTTACATCCCCTTTTTGCGTAATACTAGTGTTGATCGTCAATTAAACCTCATGGTATTCACATTTGCTACTGGAAGTTAAAATCTGAAACGCGATGATTTTTCTGTTATATAATTATTGAGAAGCCACATCAGCCACTGTAATTTACGACAAGTTCAATAAGTAATTAAAGATAATTGAGGGTCATTGTAGACCATTTTTGATAGTTTTCTCTTTTGTGAAACTTAATTTCAACCAAGATTATGGATGTGATATGGAACAGGTCATCCTTCGATCCATTGTAGAACTTGGAAACCCATTCAGGGAATATTCGTTCACATTTTTGTTGAACGCAGTTGGTTTTTATCATCCTGTATTACAATATTTCCTTTTACCAATAGTGCTATTTATAGACAATGCTTTGTGAGTAGAATAAAAATTCCAGTGGTAAACGTAACTGCTTTTTCGACGTTATTTTACCAGCTAACTAAAATTAGGAAAGCCTTGAACCCCTTCCACTAAATTTAGTTAGTATTAAGATTCTTTTACAGGGAGTGCAGTGGAGCTGACGCTGAAATCATTAAGTATTTGATTATATCGTCGCTAGACTCACTGAACTCTTCTGAACTCTACGTGTCATATGTGGTCTGGCGTCTCCTTACCAGCAACGGTCCCAGGTTCAAACTAGTCAATTCCCTAAAAAACACGCTCAGAGCATCGATGCGCGAAAGTGGTAGGGAGACACGACTTAGAACAAACAGAGACCACGCAGAATGTTAGAGGCTGAAAATAAACCTGAACATTGGTTTTTTTCCATTCCATTCTTTACCACTATTCAAGTAATTGAAATATTGTTTGTTCACATTTTTATTCTTCGCCTTGTCTACAAATTAGGAAATTTAATGGTTCAAATGGCTCTGAGCACTATGGGACTCAACTGCTGTGGTTATCAGTCCCCTAGAACTTAGAACTACTTAAACCTAACTAACCTAAGGACATCACACACATCCATGCCCGAAGCAGGATTCGAACCTGCGACCGTAGCAGTCGCACGGTTCCGGACTGCGCGCCTAGAACCGCGAGACCACTGCGGCCGGCAGGAAATTTAATTCTATGCTGTTTAGTCTATTACGATCACAGATATATGTAAACAAAAGTTACAAATCGGAAAAGTTGCAAATACTTCAACTGTCTTTTTGCATTTCAGTCACACTGATACCATTCAGGTCAGACCAGTGATCTCTTATTACTGAACTACAAACCCTTACATAAATGTAATGCGAAATATCCCACAATTCCATATCTTAAGATAAAACCAAGTGTTTGTAGACAGTACTGCTAAATTTGGGAACGTTTTAATACATGCCTACCCTTAAATGTCGTACTTATAAAGAAACGTTGCTCAACAGGAAATTAATCCAGCAATATAAGTATCGCGGCCGTTTCCATCACTTGCGCATGGATTACAAAAATTTCCAAATGACGTTTATGATTTTCAGTGGTTTCCCAAAAAATGTGAAGGTATGTTGTTTTGTACAGCATTAATCAATCGGATTGGTTACTGTAGTGGCGTAGTAAGACAACCACGCCACTCTGAAGTAGCCGAAAGGCACGCGTTACTGACGCAGGCTAGAGATAGGTCTGAAACAGGATACGTAATGAATGCTATAAAGAAAAGTACGTAGCTGCGGAAATACTTAACTTTAATCCATCATTTGTATACAGCATTCTTGATGATACAAGTGAGACTCTTTAGATTCATGAAGTAACTAATGGTGCCTTGCTAGGTCGTAGCCATGGACTTAGCTGAAGGCTATTCTAAATGTCTCTCGGCAAATGAGAGAAAGGCTTCGTCAGTGTAGTCGCTAGCAACGTCGTCGTACAACTGGGGCGAGTGCTAGTACGTCTCTCGAGACCTGCCGTGTGGTGGCGCTCGGTCTGATCACTGACAGTGGCGACATGCGGGTCCGACATGTACTAATGGACCGCGGCCGATTTAAAGCTACCACCTAGCAAGTGTGGTGTCTGGCGGTGACACCACAGTTACTAATAAGTGGAGTGAGTTTCATAGGACCAGTAACTTCCTCACCCACCACACCTATCCTCTAAAGAGTAGAACTCTGGTGTATAAAACAACTGTCGATGTTCATGGAAATAATCGGAAACTATAACAACTCAGTTACAAACTGAACGCTAAACTATTAGGAAGGGGGCTAATAATTACGCTAAAACGATAAGTTATACAAGACATTTTGCTAAATGCATCAGTTGTTTCTTGTATTTCTGTACGAAGTACAACGTCAGTTATAATGACAATCCGGTTTATGCAATCTCTTCGACTTTCCCGGCGATTCCTTGTCATCTCGTTTAGATGGGATGTTCTGCCGGTGGTCCACATTTTTCCAACACGGTATTTCAAAGCCGTAAGTTGACTTCTTCATCTGATGAGTACGTCGCGGGAGGCGGGATATTGTGTTGGGAAGACGCGGAAAACCGGCAGAACATGTTATCTCAGCCAGATGACAATCGTTCTTATATTTTAATTTTGTAATTCTAGTCCATATACAGGGTGAAAAGTATTTAAACCGACAAACTCTGGGAGGTTTTAGGGGACATCAAAACATATGTTTTTCCCTAATGTCATTTTTTCCTATGAGGAGTATTTAATCCAGTAGAGGAAGATTTCTCTGGCGGCAAATTAATTAAACCAACAAACACTCTTCCATTTTTTTATGACCAAGAGACAACACAGTAACACAACCCAATTTCAGATACAGCAGATTTTCAAAAATACCTCCATTGACACGTAAACAAAGGTTACACCATCGGATCATGTTCTGTCTGACATGGGCAAAAACCCCCAGGAGTATCCTGAATTGTTCCTGCTGCTGCTACTATCCGGGCAACCAGATCCTCTTCTGATGCAACAGGAGTTACGTAAACAGGGTTGCGGATCTCTCCTCACACAAAAAAGTCCAGAGGGGACAGGACCACTTCTGCCAATCCACATTTCTGGGAACCGTCGGTCCAGGAATCGACGCACACGACGACTGAAATGTGCCGGCGCCCCGTCATGTTGTAACCATATGCGTTGTCTTGTAGGGAGCGGGACGTCTTCCAGCAGTTCTGACAATGCTCTGGCGAGAAAATTGTAATATTGTGTGCCATTTACTGGCCTAGGTAGGCGATACGGCCCAATTAAACAGTCCCCATCAACACCGACCCACACATTAACGAAGAACCGCGCTTGATAAGCGCTAGTAACTGTGGAATGTGGGTTATCCTCACTCCAAACATGCGAATTGTGAATGTTGAAGACTCCATCACGCCCGAAAGTTGCTTCATCGCTAAACAACACAGAGGATGGAAATGTAGGATGAATTTCACACTGTTCCAGGTACCACTGCGAAAAATGTGCTCTGGGTGAATAATCAACTAGTTCCAGGTTGTGGACACGCTGTAAGTCCAATGGACGTAACAACTGCTCTCGAAGGACTGTTCTTACATTCGTCTGATTCGTCCCTATGTTACGTGCAATTGCACGAGTGCTGATTGAAGGATCCCGCTCCACATGCTGCTAGACAGTTTCCTCAAATTGCAACGTTCTTACCGTGCGACGGGATCCCTGTCCAGGTAATCTGCTAAATGACCTGGTCTCACGCAGACGTTGATACACAGCAGCAAAGGTCGTATGATGCGGGATACGGCGATTAGGAATTGGATTGTTGATAAACCGGCTGTGCAGCTCGTCCGTTGTGGTGCGCTACCATATCAGTGTACTCACTCCAGGTGTATCGCTCCATTAGTAAACAGAGACAATGCACTACTACACTGGCGAACAGCTGTTGCCTACAACTGAAGAGCGTAATACGCAGTCTAAGAACTGAAGATCGTAATACGGCCTCTAACAACTGAAGAGCGTAATACGGCCTCCACCGGTTTAAATAATCCTCATAGGAAAAATGACATTAGGGAAAAATATTTGTTTTGATGTCACCTACAACCTCCCAGAATTTGTCGGTTTAAATACTTTTCATCCTGTATGGTAGTCATATGAATAATTCCAACACAGATTTTTTTCTATGAATATATATGCAAACAATACTGAGAAACAATACGTTCTTCTGAAGAGGTAGGTTTTCTCCTAAACTATTAAACTATGTGACGTACAATCACATAATTTTCTAGGTGTCTCCAGTGGCATATGTGGATATTGTCAATAAAATCTATTGCTAATGGAGTTAGTAGTGAAGAAATAATAAATTAAGGCGACTTACCTGATGTTTAACTACATGAGAGGCGAAAATTCAGTAGACCTAACCGATAAACTTCCTTAAGTCCATTATTTCGTGGGAGCGATAGTGAGAAGAAATTTGTAAACTGTTTGAAATTATGTGTAAACATTGTTGAAAGCCGCTAAGCGCTGTCATTCTCTAATACTAGATGAATTTTTTGCGGATTAGCCAGTTTGCACACCTCGAGTTATGCTGCCTCAAGGTACCTTGTATATACAGTTTCTAAATGATTGTGTTTCTAACTCATCGTGTTATCCTTTAACGTAAGGTTATACCTCTTAATGAAAAATATATGAATCGTTTTTGATTTTTTAAATTCGGTCAATAATTTGCAGCGGAAAAATTCTCTTGTGGGGGCACAAAATTAAGAAGAGGTTTCTCTTTAAAATACTCTGACAGAAATCTGGGGAACCAGCTACCTCAGTTCTCATTCGGCAAACCCCAGCAAAACTTTCAGCATTCTAAATCGTTTTCGCCATTCCCTCTTCGTATATGACTTAAGATTCATCATCTCAATCGCACTACTACTGTCGATATATGTCTTTTCCGCATTGTCTCTTTTTCCTCCCATTCGTTTACAGTCTACCCCATCGCGACTGTCTTCTCTCTCACTTGAGCTTTCTCCTACAGTCTTCCTTTCCCACAGCACTTTCTGCATCATTCTGGGTGCTCTAACTTGTTTTTTCCCCTATACCGATGTATTGGGAATTGCGATCCAAAATACGACCTCCGGTACACCTATGTGTTAAATTTCTGTAGTCTGAGAGGGCTACCCCCTTCCCCCCCCCCCCCCCCTTTCCCGGCTTCCCAAGCGTATATGTTCTCCACTCATCTGTATGTTTCATTTCGACTCTCCGCCTCTCTGTTCCGTCCTCTGCTTCTATCTCCATCCATCTCTCTTCCTATTTCACTGCTACTGTTTCTGAGTGCCCATCAGCATCTCATCTGTGTTTCGATCCAACTGCTGTTGTTTCCATCGATTTCTCTTTCTATTTCGTAATCACTCCCTCTCTCCCACCATCACTGTTTGCGCTCACTTTCTCCCCCACTGGCACTGTACCCTCTATCTTCCGCGCTCACTGCCTCTCTGCTACTGTCTTTCAGCACAGAAAGGTCCGCATGAAAAACTTTTTGGCGAGGAATCGTCTTTGCAGTTCCAGAGGTGTTTTAAGAGAGTACAGAAGTTACACTATGCGATAAAAAGTATTCGGACTCCTGGCTGAAAATGACTTACATTTCGTGGCCCCTCCACTGATGGTGCTGGAATTGAATATGGTGTTGGCCCACCATTGGTCTAGATGACAGCTTCGAGCTCGCAAGCATACGTTCAATCGAGGGCTGGAGATTTCTTGGGGAATGGCAGCCCATTCCTCACGGAGTGCTCCACTGAGGAGAGGTATCGATGTCGGTCTGTGAGGCCTGATACGAGGTCAGCGCTCCAAAACATCCCAAAGGTCAGGGCTCTGTGCAGGCCAGTCCACTGCAGGGATGTTATTGTCTGGCAACCAATCCGGATAGGCCGTGCATTAAGAACAGGTGCTCGATAGTGTTGAAAGATGCAGTCGCCATCCCCGAATTGCTCTTCAACAGTGGGAAGCAAGAAGGTGCTTAAAACATCAATGTAGGCCTGTGCTGTGATAGTACCACGCAAAACAACAAGGGGTGCATGTCCCCTCCATGATAAACACCATCACACCATAACACCACCGCCTCCGAATTTTACTGTTAGCACTACACATGCTGGCAGATGAGGTTCTCCGGGCATTCGTTATACACCTACCCTGCCGTCGGATCGCCACATTGTGTACCGTGATTCGTCGCTCCACACAACGTTTCTCCACCGTTCAATCGTCCAATGTTACGCTCCTTACACCAAGCGATGCGTCGTTTGGCATTTACCGGCGTGATGTGTGACTTACGAACAGCCGCTCGACCATGAAAGCCAAGTTTTTTCACCTCCCGCCTAACTGTCGTAGTACTTGCAATGGACCCTAATGCAGTTAGGAATTCCTGTGTGATGGTCAGGATACATGTCTACCTATTACATACCACTACCCTCTTCAACTGTCGGCTGTCAGCAGACGAGGTTGGCCTGTACGTTTTTGTCCTGTATGTGTCCACGGTACTACTTCACTATCACATCGGAAACAGTGAACCTCAAGATGTTTAGGTATGTGGAAATCTCGCGTACAGACGTATGACACAAGTGACACCCAATCACCTGACCAAGTCCGTGAGTCTCGCGGAGCTCCCCATTATGCTCTCTCACGATATCTATTGACTACTGAGGTCGCTGATGTGGAGTACCAGGCAGTAGGTGGGAGCACAAAGCACCTAATGTGAAAAACGTATGTTTTTCGGGGTGTCCGGATACTTTTGTTCTCATAGTGTCTTAGAAACATTTTACTGAATTTGCAGTCTTTGCATTTTTTCCGTTATTTCTGGCTCTCATTTTAAGTTCTTTTCAGGCATGCAGAGACACATTTTAGCCCATCTTTTGTCGCTGCTGTGCCACATTCGACATATTGTATAGGCGTGAAGTGCCAACGAGAGAGAGCGCATCATGACGTTTTATTGGTGAAAAAATGCTGATTAGAAACATAGTTTGGTGACCTCAGAACCCTTGTGACGATGCTAGGACCCTTTTCGTATGTTCACTATGTCAGTTAAAACTACATTTAAATTATAGATTGCAACAATCAATCGCCCTTTTTAGATTTTATTACGCAAATCCGGATTTCGGATAGTAACTTGCCACTGTCAGTGCTCTGTTTTTTTATTTATTCGCAACGCAAGTAAGTCCCTGTTGTTCGGGTGTCAGCCTCAGTTCTTTGAATACTCAGTAATACAACAAGGACTTACATGCATTGGGAATAAACAAAAAATATAGCGCATTGAGAATGACTAGTTACTATCCGAAATTCGGATTTGCATAATAAAGTCTAAAAATGACGACTGATAGCTGCATACA